>NW_026705444.1:547500-676403 GCF_029867415.1 Vicia villosa | reverse complement strand
GACCATTAATCATGTACCTTACTGTGTTAGAAGAATCCATGGGTTGTATGCTTGGACAGCAAGATGAAACCGGTAAGAAGGAGCATGCCATCTATTACTTGAGTAAGAAATTCACAGACTGTGAGTCTCGTTACTCCATGCTCGAAAAAACGTGTTGTGCTTTGGCTTGGGCTTCAAAACGTCTCCGCCAGTACATGATCAACAATACTACTTGGTTAATCTCCAAAATGGATCCGATCAAGTATGTCTTTGAAAAGCCCGCCTTAACAGGAAGGATTGCCCGATGGCAAATGCTGTTATCCGAATATGACATTGAATACCGTGCTCAAAAAGCGGTCAAAGGAAGCATTCTCGCCGATCACTTGGCGCATCAACCAATTAATGAATATCAATCTCTCAAGTTTGACTTTCCTGATGAAGATGTCTTGTACTTGAAGATGAAAGATTGTGACGAGCCATTACCTGAAGAAGGTCCTGACCCTGGATCAAGATGGGGTCTAATTTTTGATGGAGCAGTAAACGCTTTTGGCAATGGAATTGGGGCAATCATCATCACTCCCAAGGGTACTCATATCCCGTTCTCCGCCAGATTGCTATTTAATTGTACCAACAACATCGCAGAATATGAAGCTTGTATCATGGGTCTCGAAGAAGCCATTGACTTAAGGATCAAGATCCTCGACATATATGGAGATTCAGCCCTCGTGATTAACCAAATCAAAGACAAGTGGGAAACTTACCACCCTGGCTTGATTCCTTACAGAGATTATGCAAGACGTCTGTTGACTTTCTTCAACAAAGTTGAATTGCATCATATACCTCGAGATCAGAATCGAATGGCAGACGCCTTGGCTACTCTATCTTCCATGTTCAAAGTCAGTCACTGGAATGATGTGCCTAAAGTCAGAATCACGTGCCTTGAAAGGCCCGCCTATGTGTTTGCAACTGAAGTAGTCATCGATGATAAACCGTGGTTCCACGACATCAAACGCTTCCTTCAAACTCAAGAGTACCCGCTTGGGGCATCAAACAAAGATAAGAAAACTTTAAGGAGACTTTCTGGCAGTTTCTTCCTGAATGGAGATGTGCTATACAAAAGAAACTTTGACATGGTTTTGCTCAGATGCGTGGACAGACACGAAGCAGACATGTTAATGCATGAAGTGCATGAAGGGTCCTTTGGAACTCATTCAAATGGGCATGCAATGTCCAAGAAGATCTTAAGAGCAGGATACTATTGGTTGACAATGGAATTTGATTGTTATAAACACGTGAAGAGATGTCACAAGTGCCAGATCTACGCAGATAAGATCCATGTACCACCGACTCTACTCAACGTTCTCTCATCTCCATGGCCTTTTTCCATGTGGGGTATTGACATGATCGGAATGATCGAACCGAAAGCTTCAAACGGTCATCGTTTCATTTTGGTAGCCATTGATTACTTCACCAAATGGGTCGAAGCAGCATCTTACGCCAATGTTACAAGACAAGTGGTTGTGAGGTTTATCAAGAATAACATCATTTGTCGATATGGTGTTCCCAGCAAGATCATTACTGACAATGGTTCAAACCTGAACAACAAGATGATGAAAGAATTGTGTGAGGAATTCAAGATTGAGCATCATAACTCTTCTCCTTACAGACCAAAAATGAACGGCGCTGTTGAGGCCGCCAACAAGAACATTAAGAAGATCGTCCAGAAAATGGTCGTCACTTACAAAGACTGGCATGAGATGCTGCCATTTGCTTTACATGGGTACCGTACTTCAGTGCGTACTTCAACAGGGGCAACTCCCTTTTCTCTAGTATACGGCATGGAAGCTGTGCTCCCCGTAGAAGTTGAAATCCCGTCAATGAGAGTCCTCATGGAGACTAAGTTATCAGAGGCTGAATGGTGTCAAAGCAGATACGATCAGTTGAACTTAATCGAAGAAAAACGTATGACTGCTCTATGCCATGGACAGTTATACCAAGCAAGGATGAAACAAGCTTTCAATAAAAAGGTTCGACCTCGTGAATTTCAAGAAGGCGACCTCGTGCTTAAAAAGATCTTGTCCTTTCAACCAGATTCTAGGGGCAAATGGTCTCCTAATTACGAAGGCCCGTATGTTGTCAAAAGAACATTTTCTGGCGGCGCCATGACTCTTACAACCATGGATGGTGATGAACTCCCATATCCTGTGAATGCTGATGCAGTCAAGAAATACTTTGTCTAAAAAAAAAATACAAAAGAACAGCTCGGTAAGTTGAAAACCCGCAAAGGGCGACTTAGGCAAAAATGAGCGTCTCGGTGGACTGAAAACCCGAAAGGGCGGTCCAGGCAAAAATTAGAGACAATAAACAGAAAAAATTCATCCTGGTAGATTGAAAACCTGAAAAGGCAATCTAGGCAAAAATTAGGGATTTATGACAAAGTAACTGCATCAGTCTGTACTTCGTCACCTGAGGAGTCTTTTTCCATCAAAGGATCTTCGATCAAATCATTATCAATCTGAAGTGACAAACACAGTTGGAACTCAAAGTTGTTAAGGGGATAGTGGTTATTGCTTTCAATATAGCCTTTTCCGCATAATTACCATTTCTAACTTTTGTAAATACTCCATGGAATCACGCCTTTAGCGGATTTCCATCCTATTAAATAAATTTGAGCCTTGTGCCCATTTGTTTGCAATCTCTAATTTCTTTTAGCTTGCAAAATGACGCTTTAATTGTGTTATTCGTTTTTGAAAAAAAAAAAAAGAAGAGAAAAAATAAGTTTTAAATGAATTTACTTCACTTTTCTTTTTCAAAATAAAAGCGAAATTTTCCTTTGAGTTGTGAACAACGGAAGGAACATCAGCAGTCGTCTCCATAGGATGAACAAAAGGATTCTCCCTGAAAAATTGTTGAGACAACGGTATTCTTGTCCCAAAAAAGAATTCTTGAAGCAATTACCCCTCGAGGTAAAGAAGCTCTTCTATCCCCAGTGAAGAAGCTCTCCTATCCTCAGTGACGAAGATTTTCCATCTCCAGTGAAGAAGTTCTTCCCTCTCAATAAGAAAAGATGCTCATCTTCCCCAGAGAAGTTTAAAGCACACAGCATTGTTCACCTGTGTTATCTACACCGTGTTGAAAAACATTTGCCAAGTATCTGGTTGTATCGCGACGTCGGTCCTTCTCCAGTATATACTCCTCTGTCTGTCAGTATCGTCAGTATGCATGCTACATTCATGACATTCATCATTCATACATATTTACATCATTTATGCATTCTTGCATTTTTTAATGTTTGCCTCAAAATCACTTGTTTAGGATATATCTATCCCAAAAAAAAAAAGAAAAAAAAGAGAAAAAAGAAAAAAATGAAGCAGGTATGGGCGTGTCATCTCTCCAATAGATTGTCACTCATAAGCAGAAAGAACATTTTGTTTCTCCAGTTCCCCACTGAGATCATTCCTCGTGGAAGAAGGTTGCTTTAGTTTCTCCTCTCAAAACAAAGGAGAAAATACCCAGTTGAGTTCATTCCTCATGGGTACAAAGTCTTGTTTGACTGTCTCTTTCCAATTCATTCTTGGTTAGAACTTTGTCTTTACCAAAAAAATTCAAATTCCGATTCCTCAAACAGAGTCGTGAAAAAAAATTGAACCCTAAACAATAGCCTCATCATCTGAGCAGCTTATGTCTCTTTCAAAAGAAATTTCCTCTCAAGGAAATCAATCATGAAGATCATTTGACAAATCAGGGCCTTATTACTGTTCACAAAGCTGAATAACCAGTAATTTCCCTAGCGAAGTCTCCAAGATCATTTTATCACTTGGCTGATAATTGATCATGTCTTCAAAACCACTATCACAAGGCTGGTAGTCGGTAACCTTTTGTTCTGGTTATATTATTAAACATGTCTATCACAAGGCTGATAGTCGGTAATATTAACCAAACCTTTGAAACTCTTTTTTCCTTGTCAAGTCTATCACGAGGCTGGTAGTCGGTAACACAGTTTCATACCTTTCACCTTCGCATTATTAACAAGTCTATCCCCATGCTGATAGTCGATAATGTCGATTGGTAAGCTTTTCTTACAAAGCTATCATTCCCCGGTGAAGCATACACTTGCTTTCCCAAAAAGAACAAGAACGGATTCTCTTCCTAAAACGTATTGAGACATCCTTCCCCGATCTCTTTTCCCCAGCGGAGTCAGTTCTTGATATTCCCTCGGTAAAGACATTCTTGCATCATTCGCAATTTTGGTATCTTAGGTCCAAAATTTGCGTCTTCTGATATTTAAGTCTCTTCCACCTTATCAAAATAAAGATTTTCAATCTTCATGTCTCAGGTTGAAGAAACTTAAATAGGGGCATCTGTCATACCCCAATTTTTGACCTAAGATACCACCTCATATCATTGCATATGCATCATTTGCATCTCTAACAAATTGCATTAGCTTGTGTTTGCTACTTGTGACTCAGCAGGGTTTAATCAAGAAAACACTCATCAGTACAAGTAACAATCAATTAGGGTTTTGTTCTCCCTTCATCTCAAATGAATCATCTTCATCAACAATTAACATTTGGTCCTAAAAAAATCCATCTCAACAAGCTCAAAGGCTCTGAATCGACTGAATTAGGGTTTTGACTGAAGTTAGCATACTCCTGACTTTTGCTCAGGATTTGATCTAATGACTTGGGACATGATATCAAGACCTCAAGTGCACCATTTTGACTTAATCCATTGGCTCATAACATCTTCTGCACAAAGATTGATCAGACAAATCCTCAGATCAGGGTTTTGAACTATCAGGGACCAAAATCAGGAATCACATTTGGGAAACCCTAAAAACCCCCAGGAAGTCAATCAAAGGTTTCAATCATCCTCAAATAATCCCTATGACAATATACAATGGAAATTACATCTCAATTCAAGATCCACAGTCATCAATTTCATCAGGTCGACAATTAGGGTTTTTGACCTAATTCACTGAACCACTGACTTTTTAATCAGGACATGGTGTCACAACTCAAACCATGGCTCAATATCCTCTAATGCTTCAATATGATTCATTCATACCATTCATTTGATGAGGGTAGCCTATTTCATTTGAAATCTCCAGAAACGCGATTCGACTGAAAAAGTCAACTGTACAAGATCACCATTGACTTTTGGGGAATTTTGGTCAACCATGACTTTTGAAGTTTTGAATCATCAATATATGATATATGAAGTCATTTGATCAAGAAAAATCAAGAAAATCAATCAAGAATCAAAAAGTCAAAAGTTTGACTTTCATACTTAGAAAATTTTCTAAGTGTTTTTCATGGTTTTTTCCAAACTTTGAAAGGGAATTTCTCCAAATTTCACCTACAAACTGAAAAAAACTTCCAACATGAAAGTTGTAGATTTTGATCCAATAAACAACTTTGACACATATAAATTTTTTCCATAAGATCAACCATTTAAGAGATATGGAGCTTCAAAGTTGGTACTTTTTGAAAACTTCACTTAAAACTTCATTTTTCTCAAAGTTCGTGAATCTTTTTCACCCACTTCCTTAAGGATCTTGAAGAAACTTCCAACTAGGGTTTTGAAGTATGTAATATGAGCTTTCCAAAATGTCCAAGAGCATGAAAAAATATGGAGTGTAGCTATGGTTTTGAATTTTGACATTAGTGACCATTTCACTTGAAATTTCAAGCCATTTTTGCAAAGTTATGAACCAATTTGCCAAATAATGCAAGTAATGATACACCAAAGCAATGATTGAAGATATTTTTCTGATTTGAGACAGATGGGAAAGAGATAAGAAGCATAGCCAATTTTAACCATGGTTTAGTAACTTTAACCATATGCATTTAATGGTAAGATTCCTTTCTATCCTTTAAGTGCCAAATCACCAAAGAAGAAGCAAGTTGCAAAGCTCTGAGTTCAGAATGTTTGGCCTATAAATAGAGGTGCAAATCACTCTTCAATTCACACCAAAACCTCACAATTATAGGTTTTCTCTCTTCTTTCTTGAATTACAAGTCATGTGTTTCAAAGTGAGGTAGAAAACTCAACCTCCAAACCTTGCAAGTTCTGAACAAAGTGATGCTTCCCACAACTCATAAACATCATTTGAAACTTGTTTGAACCACTCATACACCCCAAAAACACCTCAAGCTCAAAATCACTACCTCACTTCTCAAATATGCATAACCATGGCCTTATCATGCCAAAATCCATTCAAGATCATTTCTGTCCAAACTAACACTTCCAACACCTCATATATATCACATATGAACTATCCAAACACTCACATATGATCTGAAACATCTCCATCTTCAAATTCGATTCATACTTGAAGCAACTGCAGATCGGGTGCCATGGCCATGCTCAGATGAATTCAACTTGTTCCAGACATCCAGACACCTTCCATAATCATCATAGAAGCTATTCAGATTGATACAAAGCATCTGTAACACCTCCAGATCAAAATCCAATTCTCAGTTTGGCCGTTTTTGAGGTAAGTGCTCATGAACTTCAAATTCATACTTCCACGCATCATAAATGAAATGTGAGCATACCATCTTGTTTCTGCACCTATGAGGATCATTAACCCTCAATCAATTGCATCATAACTTGCACATACACGATTTCACATTGAATTTCAGTTCTAGGGTTCTTCATGTTCATGCGAAAATTGACCCCTTTAGAGCAAAAATAAATGAATTCTGAGATCACCATCATGTTCCTTGTGAAAAACCGAGTGAGATAGACCCTTTGCTTGATCAAAACAACACAGTTTTAGAGATTTTCAAATTTCAGTTGGAGGGTTGTTCTTGGCGCGTTTTTGGTTCAAAGGATTTCTGGAAATTGATTTAAAATATAATTATTTCAACGCGTGTATATTACAAGCCACAAGCGTGGCTCAGTTGGCTTTTGTTTTGAGTAGTGACCTCAGGGTCACGAGTTCAAGTCCCTATGGGACCAAACCCTTCTTTTTTATCACTATTTCTCTTCATTTTCTTCACAACTTCAACCATTAATTTAGCCAATCAAATTAACTCATTTTTTCTTAATTTTTTACACACTTATTATTTTATATATGTATTTTATGAATATCAAAAAAAATCACAAAAATATATTTGTTTAATACATTTTTAATTAAGTTTAAAATAACATGTTTTAAGTATTTTTTAATACTTTTAAATATTGTTTTTCACTTGATTTCTCAAATTTAATCACTTGTAAATATTTTTTGAGCAAACCCTAATCATCTAAGTGTCAATTTAAGACAATCTTTTTGTTTATCTTGATTAAATTAACTTCTTTCAAAATTCAAATCATTTTAAATAAGCGATCGCGATTCTTTTCAAAAACGATAAACCATTTTCTTTTGATTTTCAAAGAAAACTATTGATTAAATCTTTTTAATTGATCAATTGATTTTCAAAACGATGTGGGGCCTCTCGAATATTAGAGAGTATAAGTCCCTTTTCTTTTTCTTTGTACAGTTTTTTTTTAAACAGAAAACTTTTTCCGAAACTTCAAAACAGTTTTTTAACAACAAATCACACATCTTTTTCAAACCATCCACCCTGTTTTATGAAAATAAAACAGGGGCCTCTCGAATATCAGAGAGTGTAAGTCCCACTTCTTTTCTTTTTGTACAGTTTTTTTTTAAACAGAAACTTTCTTTCAAAACAAACTTTCAAACAGTTTTTCAAACGACGCGTCTGTAAATAAAACAATCAACCATGTTTTGTAAATATACCACGGGCCTCCACGTAGGTATAAGTCCCAAGCCCTTTTGTACATACCCATTCATGTACATGAAATTAGGTATTTCATTGTACACACCGTTTTGTACATATCTCGATCAGTTTGATTTTTAACTTTGAATAACAAACCAAAAATGAAGGTTTCTTTAAATCTTCCCAAAAATACCATGGGCCTCCATGTAGGTATAAGTCCCAAGCCCCTTTGTAAATACCTGTTTACATAGCTTTGAATAAATTCAAGTGGACCTCTCCTCGAGTATGAGTCCCGAGCCCCTATGTATACAAATGGAGCATGCTTACAGGTATATTTCCTTCATAAACTCCATTATATACACACACTCTGTCATATATAACTGTTCATGTACTTGTTCATGTTTGTTTGTACTTGTTCATACTTGTGATTGTGTTATATGCTTATTCAACTTAGTACAACACTAGGTTCCCCATAGCCTCCTATTGGGCTTCGTGCAAAGAATCTCCACTAGTTTAGGTTAGGACATAGAGTATGGTTTCCCGGTGAAATCGCTCTAAGAGCTCAGACCAACTATACCATGCCTCCCCTTGGGCTTTGTACAAACGAGTGACCCTCCCATAGCCTCCTCTTGGGCTTACAATGCAAGGACCCTGGATTGTCCCTCCCATAGCCTCCTCTTGGGCTTACAATGCAAGGACCCTCGGATAGCCTCCTCTTGGGCTTCGTACAAGGACCCACGGGCTTCTTATAAGCATCCCCAATATCCAAACTAAATACCCTAGGAGATTAGACATTTTTCATCTCTATGCTAGGAGTATCTCTTTTATATCATCACAAACAATCAATCAATCAATCAAACTTTTTTGCCACAAGGCTGGCTAATCAATCCAACTTTATTTTTGCCACAAGGCTGGCTAATCAATCAAACTGTTTTACCACCGTACTGGATGATTAATCAAAGTTTTTGTCACAAGGCTGACTTCATTGAAACTTTTGCCACAAGGCTGGCTGATTAATCAAAAACTTTTTGTCACAAGGCTGACTTCATTGAAAGTTTTTGCCACAAGGCTGGTTAAACAAACAAACAAAATCAAACAGATGTATGTGATGATATAGATTAGATACATCTAGCATTTAGACGACATTTGTCTATTTTCCTTTGCTTCCACTAGCATAAGTGGGAACTACGATTGCTCTGACTTTCTCAACTTCCCTTTGAGAATACGTAGGCACAAGGTCGATCCTTGGCGAGCAAAATAAAACAAAAAAAACCATTCAAACCCTAGCACCCGTAGACCCCGAGCTACAGATGCTCTGATTCCCTCTAAGGGATATGTATGCAGAGGATCGCGATGATCTTTGCGAGCATAATCAAACAAACACCTTAGGTCCCACCTATTTCACAACAGAACCTTCACCGTAGCATAGAATAAAAAACAATAAAGAACCCTGTAGAGTACTACAGATACGTTGGGTGCTAATACCTTCCCTTCGTATAACCAACCCTCTTACCCAAGATCTCCCCCCACTTTTAGGTTATTGCAGCTTTTTTCCTTTTCCTCCTTTGGAAATAATAAAAAGTTTGGTCGAAATAAAAGAAAAATCATTTTTATGAGCACTCGAGCCCAAAGAAGGCATCAGGTGTCTCATCCCACAAAAAAGAGGAACAAAACGGTTTTTCGCCCGCGACACTACCTTTGCATCATTAGTTGGTAAAGCTACCGCCTCCACCCATTTTGAGACATAGTCCACTGCAACTAAGATGTAATTCTTCCCGAATGATGGTGGAAACGGACCCATGAAGTCAATTCCCCAAACATCGAATAGCTCCACCTCTAACATGAAATTCTGGGGCATTTGATTTCTTTTTGAAATGTTCCCAGTACGCTGACACTTATCACATTCTTTTACCATCTCTTGGGAATCTTTGAACAATGATGGCCAGTACAATCCTGACTGCAAGACTTTGGAGGCAGTACGATCCCCACTGAAATGCCCTCCATATTCCGAGTCATGACATGCTCTCAACACATCCTTTTGCTCCTCCTCAGGCACACATCGTCTTATCAGCCCATCTACTCCTCTCTTGTATAGGTATGGGTCGTCCCATAGATAGAACCTGCAATCATGAACAAACTTTTTCTTGCGGTTAGAATCAAAATCGTCAGGTATTATACCGCCAACAAGGTAGTTTGCATAATCAGCAAACCAAGGCACTCCAATAACAGCTAAGATGTGTTCATCAGCAAACTCATCCTTTATTGGACGCCGCTCTTCTGTCTCCTCAATGGGTGACATTCGCGAAAGGTGATCTGCAACAGTGTTCTCACACCCTTTCTTGTCGCGAATCTCTACATCGAACTCTTGGAGAAGTAAAATCCACCTCAGAAGTCTGGGTTTCGAATCCTGCTTGGCAAAGAGATATTTTAAAGCAGCATGGTCAGTGTAAACAATCACTTTCGAACCCAATAGATATTGCCTGAATTTATCAAAGGCATACACAACAGCTAGCAACTCCTTCTCGGTGGTTGCATAATTGATCTGTGCAGGGTTCAAAACATGACTGGCATAATAAATAACATGAAGCAATTTTTCTCTCCGCTGTCCAAGTACAGCCCCCACTGCAATGTCGCTAGCATCGCACATGATCTCAAAGGGTAGAGACCAATCAGGGGCAATCACAATGGGTGCCGACACTAGTTTATTTTTCAGTGTCTCAAATGCATCAGCGCACTCTTTATCGAATACAAAAGTCCTGTCTTTAACCAACAACGTGGTCAGCGGTTTGGCTATCTTTGAAAAATCCCTTATGAACCTGCGGTAGAATCCCGCATGGCCAAGGAAACTCCGAATACCTTTCTCATTCAAAGGTGGTGGTAATTTTGAGATAACCTCCACCTTAGCTTGATCAACTTCGATTCCCCTGTGGGAGATCTTGTGACCAAGAACAATGCCTTCTCGTACCATGAAATGGCACTTCTCCCAGTTTAGGATCAGATTGCTTTCTTGACATCGCTGCAAAACAAGTGAAAGGTTAGCCAGACAATTATCAAAGGAGGAACCAAAAACCGAGAAGTCATCCATGAAGACTTCCATATGCTTTTCAAGCATATCCGCAAAAATAGAAGTCATGCATCTTTGGAATGTCGCTGGGGCATTACACAACCCGAACGGCATCCTTCTATAAGCGAAGATACCGTATGGGCAAGTAAAGGCTGTCTTTTCTTGATCCTCCGGTGCAACCGCAATTTGGTTGTATCCAGAGTACCCATCCAGAAAACAATAGTAGTCATGCCCAGCCAATCTTTCTAACATTTGGTCAATGAATGGCAATGGAAAGTGGTCTTTTCTTGTGGCCAGATTTAGTCTTCTGTAGTCTATGCACACCCGCCACCCAGTGACCGTTCTGGTAGGAATCAACTCATTCTTTTCATTAGCTATCACCGTTGTACCTCCTTTTTTAGGTACCACATGAACAGGGCTCACCCATGAACTGTCTGATATCGGATAAATAAGACCTGCATCTAACAGCTTCACAACTTCCTTTCTCACTACCTCCTTCATAACTGGGTTCAATCTCCTTTGAGGCTGCACCACCGGTTTGTGATCTTCTTCCATGAGAATTTTGTGCATGCACATCGTAGGACTTATTCCCTTGAGGTCTTCAATCTTCCAGCCCATAGCTCCCTTGAACTTTTTCAGAACTTCAATTAACTTGTCTTCTTGTATATTTTTCAAGCTCGAGCTAATGATGGCGGGACATTTTTCTTCAGAATCAAGGAAAACATATTTAAGATTCTCCGGAAGCTGTTTCAATTCTGAACTTTTTGGCTTTTCTTCATTGCAACCCAATGCTATTGGTTGCCTTAGATCTTCCCACCTATGTGTTCGAGAACCTTTAAAGATAGGTTGAGTTTCCAACATTGATACCACCTCCAAGTCATTATCATTGGCTTCTTCATTATCTCCAAAAATTGACATGCTCAAAACTCTTTCGAGAGGTAATTGCGATACACTCTCCACATGATCACTTTCTACCACTTGTTGGAGCACTTGTATATTGCTACTAGTGCCAATATCCTCTTTATGCTTCATGGTATTATGAACATTGATTTTTAACTCTTCATCATAAACCTTCAAAGTCAGAGTGCCCCCATCCATATCTATCATGACTCTCCCCGTTTCCAAGAATGGTCGTCCCAGAATTATCGGCATCTCTTCGTCTTCTGGCATTTCAAGAATTACAAAATCTACCGGAAACACAAACTTATCCACTTTCACAAGGACGTCTTGGACTACTCCGTAAGGTCGCTTGACCGAATGATCTGTGTCATACCCCAAAATTTGCCCTCATATATTTACAAACGCCATTTTATTTCGAATAAATGAATTGGCACAGTTTTTAAGCGTGAAAGGTACAATAGCGCGAGGTCCCGTGTTCGAATCCCACTGCTAACATTTTTCCTTCTTGAATTTATTTCTAACTTTATTTCACTTTTTATTCAAAAAAATTATTTTTTTAATATTTAAATATTATTTTCATATTTATTTACTTATTATTTTTTTTTTTTTTAAAAAAAATTATTTTTTTCACTTAATATTCAAAAAATAGGCAAAAACTCACAAAATAAGATTTGAAAAGATTTTTGTTCACCTCTTTTAGTTTTTAAAAAAATAGTTTAATTTGATTGATTAAAATAGTTACACAAATCAAAATCAATTTAATTGAATTATGATTTTTTTTAATTGTCTTGATTGATCAAATTAATTTATTTTCCTTTTCAACTAACCTAATTTATTTTTCTTATATAAACTAACCTTTTACAACCCTTATTGAGGGATATCTCTTTGCCGTACAAATTTTACCGGTAGTTTTTGACCTGACTAACAAATCGACCAACAATCCTAACCTTAACACTACCGTCTTCTCCATCTTTCAATCCAAACACACAAAAAATGCCACACACGTACATACATACTTTTAGAACTTTTTTTTGTATTGTACACAAAGTGTACACAAGAACCTGCAAAGACTCATTGTTCCAAAAACCATTGCACACATATCCTCTATTCTCTGTTATTCTAACAATTTGCAGGTGATAGGAAGATGCATGAGAATAAAGAATAGAGTACAAAGATAGAAGAAGATGTAACCGCGGGAATACTCTCACCGCCATGCCAAAAACGTCCTTCGCCGGATCCGTACACCACCATCATCGGCGGAGAACAAAGCTCCGACACGAATCCATGCCGCCGGCCATTGATGTCACCTCTAAACCACCACAAATGCATCAACCGAGCCCGCCATGGCAACCTCCGGAGGCACCAAACACGCCTCTCCTCGGCGAAGTCTTCCGATTCAGGAGCTCCCCTAGCCCGACGAAACAATCGCGCCTCCCAACGGCGAGCCACTTTCTCCGATTCGACGGCGAGCACGACCAATCACCATCGAACCCGCTTCTCTCTGATGACTACCACCATGTTCGGGTTAACCCGTTAACGCCGATACCACAAGCTTGTTTGGAACCATCGCATGGAGATCCTCTTTGTCATTGCGAGTCTTCTCTTCTTGATTTCATGATGTTGTTAGTTTGTGTTTGTTTTGCAGAATTTTAACTTAAGGAAAGCAGAGCCTTGTTCAATTGAGATTGAGGAAGATGTGTGTGAAGGAAAGAAACCCAGCTCCTATTGACTCTTCGGTTTTGCTTTTGACGGAAATTTACTAGTACCGCTCGATATTGAGACTCTCGCATTTCATGGACATTTATAATTTGCAATTTTAATTCAGGATTAACCTCGAGGCTACCTCAGACTACGAACCATATCAAATCAGAGCTAAGTACCGTTGCCTATTTTATTATTTTGAATTTAATTATTCTTTATTTTAGGGTTAATTCCATTTGCCTCCGAACCGTTAATGCACTTATCCTATTTTTGTTTGCCATTTTTCCCACTTTTTCAGGTTTTGTCGAGTGCCAAAGCTACGTCATTGGTAACCCTAAATCTTTTCTGTCTTTTATTATTACTTATGCCAAACCCTATTAAGGGATCCGTTGGTTACAATTCCCCTCTCCTCCGCTGGTTTCATTTTCCCCCTTCCCATAAATTGTTTATATACTGCGTGGTTAGTAATTTAGGGAGTGCAAATTTAAACTGGATTAGAGTCACTAATTTACAAGATAACATAGCTGAATTAACCACGTGATTGTTGCACACACGCACTCTTTTGGGGTAACCTCTCTGTTGCCTTGTTGCCTGTTGCCTTTGTGTTCTTTGCAGAATAAGCCACGTCCCTCGAATACGAGGATACCTCAGCCATGTTGCCTCGATAAAAAGGTCACGACCCTAAATGATGCTGCCTTCGATACACAAATGACCTCGACCCTCGGAAGTTGCCTACGGAAAAAGGCTGAGGTATCTTCTGGCTGCCTACGAAATGGCTTATTCTGATCCTTGCCTTAGACTACCTGCCCTTCTATGGCATGGGTCAGTCTCATGGCGAAGGATATTTCGATGACCCTTCTACCTCCAAACGAAAGGCTTCCTGCCCTCTTATGGCAAGGATAGACCCTTTCATTCTGAAAGGCTAAAAAGAGACCTATGATCTAAGTTTAAGGTAATTGCCCCTAATTGCCTTGCTCTGGCTAAAATGTCTTTTATCAACTTTTTCTTTTCTAAACACTTTCAAGGCTACGCTCATTTACGAGCTAAAGTCCTTGTTTCTTCATCTTCTATACATTTCTAAACTTTTGGTTTCAAAACGAGCAAAGCAATTAAGAGCCCATGGAAAACCATGGATGCAAAAGGTGCCTTACACCTTCCCTTTGCATAAATTACCCCCCGAACTTAGATTTCTTTAAAAGGTTTTTTTCTGTTTCTTTTAGCCTTTCTGAATTTGTTTGGATAAAATAAAAGTCGGTGGCGACTCTTGCTTACCGCGACATTCCGATTAATAAAAAGTCAGTTCACCGTATTACAGAACTGGCGACTCTGCTGGGGAAAAATTCGATTAAAAGAGGGGTTACCTTAAAAGTTTAGGATTCACTTAATTGTTTTCTATTGTCTGCTTTGCTTGCTTTATTTTTCAGGGCTGTTTTGGGAAAACTGAAGGACGAATCCTACACCCGGATTCAAGTACACTTAAGATTAGGAGTGGCATAGTCATGGCGACCTCTTTCACATATGTGGGAGATGAGTCAATATGAAGTTCACGCTTGAGTTAGGACTCCATAGCATATGCACACCTTTCTCAAATGAGGGAGGTCTATGTATGTGTCTGTGGGTGCGCCGGAGCTCAAGGACCTTTAGTTACCCTTAACCCATCCTGGCCTTTAGGAACGTAGTGGGGGAACTACTCTTGACAAATGTTAAGAACTAGTCGCTACCCGATGCTACAATTCAGATAGGTTCTTTCTCAAAGTATCATTGCATGGTGCAAATGCATCATGTCCGAGGGTGCTTTAGAAGGGCTGACAATTCTGGATAACTTGTAGAACCCGTTGCTGAAATCTCCTCATCCATAGAAATACCCTTGGGAAGGACACCTGATCAGACTCCATGCAAGACTTAAGCCAAAAATTGTGTGACTTGCGTGACTTAGTTGTGTTTGCTACTAACCTTCATTTCCTTGCAGGTTTTGTTAAAAGGACTTGTTTGTCCTTACTATCTCACACTATGCCTAATGAACTGCATTCGCATAACATCATGACATCATAAGCATAACATGATTTAACTAACCCTTTCAAGGATCTTAGGGATTTAGGGCGCACTATTTCAGGTGCTCTTATCAAGGACTGAATTCCTAATCAAGGGGCAAGAGGATTTATTTTCCTCAAGCCGCATGCCTTCCAATTCAAAGACTCAGTACCTATCAAGGGGCAAGAGGATTTATTTTTCTCTAGCCATGTATCTTCAAATTCAGAAGTCTCCCGAATCAGAGGCGATGACCCACTCGATATGGTGAGCTTGATTCTCAAAGAAAGACGTTCAGAGACAAAGTTCAGATTTCTTCAAATAAGGACGCGGCCAAATCATTCTTAAAGATCCTTGAAAACACTTCATTTGCATTCATGACATTGCATATTTCTAACTTTGTTTTCAGGTTCCGCCTCGACAATCATTCCTCTCAGATATGATCGAGCTGGAGATTCATTCTGACAAGCCTTTTACATTCCAAAATTCGTCAAATAACTCTTCGACTCTAATAAGCTAGCATTCTCTATCAGATATGGTCTAATGTATGACCCGTTCTGGCATTCCTCTTCAGATATGGTTTAATGAATAATTCGTTCTGATGTCCTATGTCAGATACATTCCGGAAGCTCGAATCCCGGATACTCTGAATCTCTACACCAGTTCCACAACAACGAAGAAAGCCAGACGTACCCAAGCATCAATTCACCGAGATCAATATGTCATTGGTTCAAGCATTACAACATATATCGAAGATCGAATTGATTACTCTGAGGGACCCTCCTAAAAATGCTAACACCTCCACTCCTGACTATAAACTCAACGCGAGGTGCGCGTACCATTCCAACAGTCCTGGACATTACAAAAACAATTGCTGGACATTGAAGAATAAGATTCAAGATCTGATCAATGATGGAGAAATCTAATTCACCCCTCTTGAGACTCCTGTGGTGATCGCCGCTCTAATGCCTAGTCATGACAAGACTGATTGAGATCTAGACGGGCGAACTATTGGATCATTAGATCTACTTTCATGTGCAATTTCTATTCTGTTTGTTTAAACATTTGACTAATGATAGACATTATCTGTTTTAATAATCATCATCAGTGCATTGCATATGTTTGTCTTGAATAAATTATTTCGTTATCACTCATTTTAAATTATGTCTTTATTCTGCATATGTTTTTGTGATCCTCAACTCCTGCTAAAGTTGTATACCTTTTGAGGGAGGATGACGAAAACGATACCGCGATCTCATACAATATGCTTTTGAACGGACTATGCTGACGATGTACAGGCATTGTTTCAACTCCTAAACAGTGGAGATATAAGGATGGTAATCCCTCGTCAACCCCTTTGAGCCTAAGGAGTAGAAGTTTCTTTTTGTACGAAACACCCGCATTTTTAACCTGGGGCAGGGTAGTTCTCAGTTATTTTGGCTGTGCATTCTATTTTAAGAGAATCACTCAGTACACCTTTCAACAAAGGTTTCAATCCCAAGCGATCATCCGCACACATCAAAGAAGTATTGGAGATGTCAATCAAAAGCTAATGATGGTTCATCAATCATTAAGCAAAGCAGTCAATATCTTTCAAAAAAAGAAAAATGAAAAAACATATATACAAAGAAAAGCCTGCTAAGTCAAAAATCAAAAAGGAGACTTAGGAAAAAATCAAGGCGTCCCGCTGACTGTAAGCTCAAAAGAGACAGTTCAGGAAAAAGTTAGGGATATCAAAAAGATGAAAAAAGAAGTCAATAAATTCTTGAACAAACTCAAAGCTATGACTACCAAAAGGAAGAAGTGATTGCCATCTCAAAAGTTCTCTCTGCTTGTGAACCATCATCATTATCAAAGGTGCAAATCCAAAAGTCTCTTGGAACCTAAATGCATAAGTTGAATTAACTGAGCTTAGGACTGAAGAACATCATGAAGAAGGGGATGGGTATAAATAAATTTTGAGCCATTATCCTTTGTTTCTTAAACCGTGAACCAAGCCACGTTACAACCCTTGAAAGTCCTAACTGAAGCATGGTTAGTTCGAAAGCATACTGTCATAACAAAGGTATCCCGACTCCCTAAGGTTTACCACAAATGCTGAGTTGATATTTCGTTTTTACAAACATCTCGTTTTTACAAACATCACGTTGTTACAAATATCATGCTTTTACAAAAATCGCGCCTTTACATCTCTTGTTTTAATGTTTTTCAAAAATTCAAGACAGACGTATGCATTGCATCTCATGAATTCATTATTAAACATATTCTGCTACATAATTTCAAATGTTAGCATCAGAAAGAACTTGCACAGGGTACAACTAACGACTGAAAGTTATCCCGACAGACAAGATCACTCCGAGAAGCAAGGTCTCCTACGTATACAAGGGGCATGGCACGCTTTGCCCAATCAATCTGGGGCAATCCAGTCAAGATTATAAGAATCTCTCAAAAGCCAAACAATCAAAGGCATACACCTCAAGTGGGTTTCAAACTATTTGTCCAAACAATCTGGGGCAATCAAGTCAAGATTCCGAGAACCTCTCAAGGATGCCAAAATAATCAGGGGCACGCATCCAAGAAAATCTGAAGCTACTTCTCAACCAACATAGGACATCATATTGGGCATATGATTACTAGGGGCATGTCTCCTAAAGTGCACATCTTATAAAGGCCTCGCAAGGCGAATCTTTCCAAAGTTCCTGCTAACTGGGGGAAAATCTATACAAGTCCAGTTTGACATTTTAAGTGACGTGTCCTAAATCAAGTAGTAGTTACTATAATACTGGGGGCAACTTTCACCCATGTCTCCCCACAAAGCCGGGTTCACAAGATCATATCCCCACAGAGTAATCATTAAGAAGATATCTTCAAACGCTCCCGATAGAGACATGGCTGCCCAACAGAGTTTACATCTTCAACACTGTCGCTCTCCTCCAACATGATTTATCAATATCTTTATCACCAATCAGGGAACATCAAGTCACTGATCATCTCCAAGCAGAAATCATAAATTCCCAGCTGAGCGTCTTCAAGACAAGATCAGACAGTACAATTACAAGGACATAAAGATCTACTTTCTTAATCAAAGACAACATAAATCATATTCACATATCATATGTCATAAACATGTTCATACACTGCATACATTACCTCATAATGAACTCATACATAACATACAAAGTTTCTCATTTATTTTGAGAGACTCATTACATAATACATGCATCATGACATTGCATAAAGACTAACTTTACCTATTGCAGGATACAGGTACCGACAAACGAACGAAATCTCCAACTTTCCAAGATCTAATTCAGCTACTACGAATGGTACTGACACGGTCAACGCTCGAAGATCTAATTCATTTACCACGAACGGTAATGACACGGTCATTTTCAAAGATCTAATTCAGCTACTACGAATGGTACTGACACGGTCAACGCTCGAAGATCTAATTCATTTACCACGAACGGTAATGACACGGTCATTTTCAAAGATCTAATTCAGTTACTACGAACGGTACTGACACGGTCCACTCTCAGAGATCTAATTCTATCATCACGAACGGACTAGACACGATCACTTTCAAAGTCTAATTCAGCTACTACGAACAGTACTGACACGACAAAAGATCTAATTCGGTTACTACAAACGGTACTGACACGGTCAACTCTCAGAGATCTAATTCTATCATCACGAACGGTGTAGACACGATCACTTTCAAAGTCTAATTCAGATACTACGAACGGTACTGACACGATCAAATTTCATAGGTCTAAGTCTATCATCACGAACGGTGTGGACACGATCACTGGCCTTCCCAGTCTAATTCAGTCACTACGAACGGTGCTGACACGACAAGAGGATCTAATTCTATCGTCACGAACGATGAAGACACGATCATCTTTCCAAGATCTAATTCAAGTATCACGAACGATACTGACACGATCAATTCCCAAGGATCTAATTCATCTACCACGAACGGTAATGACACGATCAACGCGCAAACAAAATCTTCTCAAAATTCAACTACCAGATGGCATCCACAAGCCCATCTCCGATAAAAGTCCCTACTTCAACTAGGGCAAATTTCTTGGTATTCTAGTGTTCAATCATCTTCCACCTTCAGACACCGACTGGCATACAAACCACTCTACATCTTCAGGTTTAAGATAATTGAACAGGGGCAACTGTCATACCCCAAAATTTGCCCTCATATATTTACAAACGCCATTTTATTTCGAATAAATGAATTGGCACAGTTTTTAAGCGTGAAAGGTACAATAGCGCGAGGTCCCGTGTTCGAATCCCACTGCTAACATTTTTCCTTCTTGAATTTATTTCTAACTTTATTTCACTTTTTATTCAAAAAAATTATTTTTTTAATATTTAAATATTATTTTCATATTTATTTACTTATTATTTTTTTTTTTTTTTTTAAAATTATTTTTTTCACTTAATATTCAAAAAATAGGCAAAAACTCACAAAATAAGATTTGAAAAGATTTTTGTTCACCTCTTTTAGTTTTTAAAAAAATAGTTTAATTTGATTGATTAAAATAGTTACACAAATCAAAATCAATTTAATTGAATTATGATTTTTTTTAATTGTCTTGATTGATCAAATTAATTTATTTTCCTTTTCAACTAACCTAATTTATTTTTCTTATATAAACTAACCTTTTACAACCCTTATTGAGGGATATCTCTTTGTCGTACAAATTTTACCGGTAGTTTTTGACCTGACTAACAAATCGACCAACAATCCTAACCTTAACACTACCGTCTTCTCCATCTTTCAATCCAAACACACAAAAAATGCCACACACGTACATACATAGTTTTAGAACTTTTTTTTGTATTGTACACAAAGTGTACACAAGAACCTGCAAAGACTCATTGTTCCAAAAACCATTGCACACATATCCTCTATTCTCTGTTATTCTAACAATTTGCAGGTGATAGGAAGATGCATGAGAATAAAGAATAGAGTACAAAGATAGAAGAAGATGTAGCCGCGGGAATACTCTCACCGCCATGCCAAAAACGTCCTTCGCCGGATCCGTACACCACCATCATCGGCGGAGAACAAAGCTCCGACACGAATCCATGCCGCCGGCCATTGATGTCACCTCTAAACCACCACAAATGCATCAACCGAGCCCGCCATGGCAACCTCCGGAGGCACCAAACACGCCTCTCCTCGGCAAAGTCTTCCGATTCAGGAGCTCCCCTAGCCCGACGAAACAATCGCGCCTCCCAACGGCGAGCCACTTTCTCCGATTCGACGGCGAGCACGACCAATCACCATCGAACCCGCTTCTCTCTGATGACTACCACCATGTTCGGGTTAACCCGTTAACGCCGATACCACAAGCTTGTTTGGAACCATCGCATGGAGATCCTCTTTGTCATTGTGAGTCTTCTCTTCTTGATTTCATGATGTTGTTAGTTTGTGTTTGTTTTGCAGAATTTTAACTTAAGGAAAGCAGAGCCTTGTTCAATTGAGATTGAGGAAGATGTGTGTGAAGGAAAGAAACCCAGCTCCTATTGACTCTTCGGTTTTGCTTTTGACGGAAATTTACTAGTACCGCTCGATATTGAGACTCTCGCATTTCATGGACATTTATAATTTGCAATTTTAATTCAGGATTAACCTCGAGGCTACCTCAGACTACGAACCATATCAAATCAGAGCTAAGTACCGTTGCCTATTTTATTATTTTGAATTTAATTATTCTTTATTTTAGGGTTAATTCCATTTGCCTCCGAACCGTTAATGCACTTATCCTATTTTTGTTTGCCATTTTTCCCACTTTTTCAGGTTTTGTCGAGTGCCAAAGCTACGTCATTGGTAACCCTAAATCTTTTCTGTCTTTTATTATTACTTATGCCAAACCCTATTAAGGGATCCGTTGGTTACAATTCCCCTCTCCTCCGCTGGTTTCATTTTCCCCCTTCCCATAAATTGTTTATATACTGCGTGGTTAGTAATTTAGGGAGTGCAAATTTAAACTGGATTAGAGTCACTAATTTACAAGATAACATAGCTGAATTAACCACGTGATTGTTGCACACACGCACTCTTTTGGGGTAACCTCTCTGTTGCCTTGTTGCCTGTTGCCTTTGTGTTCTTTGCAGAATAAGCCACGTCCCTCGAATACGAGGATACCTCAGCCATGTTGCCTCGATAAAAAGGTCACGACCCTAAATGATGCTGCCTTCGATACACAAATGACCTCGACCCTCGGAAGTTGCCTACGGAAAAAGGCTGAGGTATCTTCTAGCTGCCTACGAAATGGCTTATTCTGATCCTTGCCTTAGACTACCTGCCCTTCTATGGCATGGGTCAGTCTCATGGCGAAGGATATTTCGATGACCCTTCTACCTCCAAACGAAAGGCTTCCTGCCCTCTTATGGCAAGGATAGACCCTTTCATTCTGAAAGGCTAAAAAGAGACCTATGATCTAAGTTTAAGGTAATTGCCCCTAATTGCCTTGCTCTGGCTAAAATGTCTTTTATCAACTTTTTCTTTTCTAAACACTTTCAAGGCTACGCTCATTTACGAGCTAAAGTCCTTGTTTCTTCATCTTCTATACATTTCTAAACTTTTGGTTTCAAAACGAGCAAAGCAATTAAGAGCCCATGGAAAACCATGGATGCAAAGGGTGCCTTACACCTTCCCTTTGCATAAATTACCCCCCGAACTTAGATTTCTTTAAAAGGTTTTTTTCTGTTTCTTTTAGCCTTTCTGAATTTGTTTGGATAAAATAAAAGTCGGTGGCGACTCTTGCTTACCGCGACATTCCGATTAATAAAAAGTCAGTTCACCGTATTACAATCTGCAAATTGGAGAGTCATCCGAGTTTCTTGGATTGCACCAATTCCCAACTTTTTGTAGATGGATAGAGGCATGAGACTGATACTTGCCCCCAGATCAATTAGAGCTCTCTTGAAAGATCTATCTCCAATAGTGCAAGGGATAGTAACTGCTCCTCTATCCTTCTTTTTCACTGGTATCTTCATGCCCTGCAAAATAGCACTACAAGTTTCTGTTAGAATAATGGGATGGTCTGCAATGGTTCGCTTTTTAGCGATGATGTCCTTCATGAATTTGGCATAGGTGGGCATTTGCTCAAGTGCCTCCAACAACGGAATATTCAGCTCCAGCTTTTTGAATAATTCCAGGAACTTCTCAAAATTCTTTTCTTGCTGCCCCTTTTTCTTGTTTCTTTGAGGGTAAGGCAACTTGACTTCTGGTGTTGGTGTTAATACTTTTTCTTTCGTAACTGGTGCTGGTGTTACCACTTCTTCTTCCACTTGCTCATTCTCTCTTATGTCCAGCTCCACCTCAAGCAATTGATCCTCACTCTCCGAATCCTTTTCCACCACTTCACGTGGTTTCCCTTTCCGTGTAGTGACGGCATTGATTTTTTGATTGTCTTTAGGATTAGTAACAGTTGCGCTTGGGAGGGCTCCTGGTGCTTGCGGAATTGCAAGGTGTTGAGCAATTTGACTCATTTGTACTTCAAGGTTCTTGATTGAGGCTCCGGTGTTCCTTAAATTGCTACGTGTCTCTTCTTGGAATTGGGAGCTTTGAGCGGCCATCTTTTCAATGGCAATTTCCCACTCCGCCTTTCTTGGACCCTGTGGTTGGTATTGTTGTTGAGGTTGCTGGTATGGTTGTTGTTGCGGACGATATTGTTGTCCCTATGGTTGGTATTGTTGAGTCTGAGGTTGATATGGTTGTTGTCCTTGAACCGGCTTCTGGCCGTTTCCTTGCTGGTCTTTCCATGAGAAGTTCGGATGATTTTTCCACCCCGGATTATATGTGTTGGCATAAGGATTATTCTGCCTCAACATATGAATCTGCTCAACCTGTTCTTGAGTTGCCACACAATGCATAGCAAAGTGCGGTCCACCACATATTTCACAAAGAACCGCTTTAACTGGTTCCACCTGTGCTACTGTCTGAGTTCCAATATTCATCTTTTTTAACCTTCTCTCTACCTCTGCAGCAATCTGATCCTCCATCTTTACAACCTGTTCTGGCAACTTCAAATCAATTTTGCCCTCCGGTTGGCTCATGGTACGATCATACAACTCAAGATGCTCATTAGCAGCAATTGCCTCTATGATCCTTTTCATAACTGTGGCTGTAGCAAAATTTGTTGAACCACCAGCAGCGGTATCAATAAGCTGCTTTGTCTTAAGTCGCAACCCATTCACGAAATTCTGCATTTGCTCGGTAGCGTCCATGTTATGAGTAGGACATGCAGTCAAACACCTTTTGAACCTCTTGTATGCATCCCCCAATGATTCCCCCTCTTTTTGTTTGAAATTTACAATGTCGTATCTTTTTCGGATGAACACCGACGCAGGAAAATATTCATTGAGGAATGTCGTTTCCATCTCTTGCCATGTTGTGATACTTGCAGCCGGAAGTGAGTAAAACCACTCCTCTGCGTCATCAGTAAGTGTAAACGGGAACATAACAAGTCTCTTGGCCTCCTCTGAATGACCTTCGATCTTCAACGAAGTTGTCGTAGTGAGAAATCTCTGAAGATGCTTATTTGCATCCTCGTTTATTCTTCCGGAGAACGGCTTGCTCTCTAACTGGCGAATGGTGGATGGATGCAATTGAAAATGTGCCACATTCACAGGTTGATTAACAATAGTCATCCGGTTGGGGTGAGCATTTTCCCCTCCATAGTCCCCTAACAATCTCTCCGCAGGAGGTTGATTTCCAGCCATGTTAACTGGTTCCTGAACTACCTCCCTGTCAAAGTCAGAGTCGCTGTGCTCCGAATGCACAGACACTTCGTCGTCGCTTTCCTGATGTGGGACACTAAGACTTGCACTTGGTGCTGCCAGTCTTTCAATTCTTGCCTTGCGGCGTCTCTCGTGCAGAGCTCTTTCTGGTTCTGTGTCAAAGGAAAATTTAGCTGAGGTCTGACCTCGCATAAACAGTTAGACAACAGTTAGAACAGATACAAGACTGCAATGAAATTCAAATTAACAAATAAAAATAAAATTTTGGTCGCAGAGCAACAAAATTCCAATTGACTTAAAGTTCGGCTTATAGTTTGGCAGTCCCCGGCAACGGCGCCAAAAACTTGATCGGAAAATAGCAAGTGTACTACTTTTGTTACCGATGTAGTTATTAAAATGGAGTTGAATCCAAGTATCGATCACAAGGACTGCGGATAAAATATAAGCCAGGACTAAATTTCAATTGAACAAAAAGCTATTGTGGTTTTTGATTTGCTTGATAAAACTACTAACTGTTTATAATTAAAAACGATAAGTAATTGATGATTTGGTTCACAAATGAGAAGGCATGCTAAGGTTGATGTATAAATCTTATGTAACTCCTTGAGAACACCGTTGTTCATGAAAAGATGTGACTACAATTGAGTATCAATTCCATAAAATAGTTTTCCCTAATTCCTTAGTGGAGAACTTATTAATACTTAAAAGTCAATTTCAATTCCTCAATAATTGATTTTAGTATTAAGGCATTATGCATCGTAATCTAGAATGAATGATCACTATGGTGAAATCCTTATTCCTAAGCGATTTACCGGTAATGTTTTGATTCAAAATGCATTAGAGTGGTGTGTCACGCCTAACCCTAATCATAGATCAACAAAATATTTTCCAATATGATGAAGCATGAAAATCTTTGAATCATAAACTCAAATTATAAAAACATCAAATTCATCACAACGGTTTTAACAAGTCATTACATGAAAAGATTTAGGGACATCACCCTAGCATAAAATAGTTTAGCTACTCATAGTGTTTAAGAAAATAACAAGAGTAAATGAAGTCATTACAAGAAATTATCGGTCGATATGATCTCCAATCGCGAGTGCTCTTGAAGATCTCTTCCCAAACCCTTGATTGTTCTTTCTCTGTAATTCTCTATCCTCAATGATCCAAGATGCCTGGTTCCTTCTTCCTGTTAGGTTTTAGTAGTGTTGGCAGTCATCCCTCGTATCCGAAAGGTCCAAAATACCCTTAATGAGCTCAAGGCTTTCAAAATATCAAAAGTTGGAACTCTGCCTGCGCCTACCAACACGGACCGTGTGCAGGAACACGGGTGCCCGTGTTGGTCAACTGCTGCTTAGCCAAAAAAATCACTTTCTGCTCAGCTTTTCACACGGACCGTGTGCAGGAACACGGGTGCCCGTGTGAAACCTCTGCCTAGCTTTCAAAAACATCTTTCCAGCCATCTTTTGACACGGCCCGTGTGCATGCACACTGGTGCCCGTGTGAACCTTCTATTTGGCACTTTCAGCTTCTTTTTTTCGCCTCGGAGTGTCTTAAGTTCCTATCTCATTCCTGGGTCAACCTGGCTAACAACAAACTAACAACCAACGCATAAAATGGCACTTTTATAAAACTTAAAACACACTAGCATGCAAAACTCAAACAACCGACAAATTAAGAAACTTATAATAAAACCTATAACAATGCCACTTAGTATTACCAAGATTATGACTTTTGGTCGGAAAAAGGTGCGGAAACTTACTAGAAATGGTGACCGATCAACATGCTTCCTACGAATTCAAATCATCATAGTCCCTCGGAATAAAAGATCATAGTCCCTTCGAGTTGCCTACGATAAATATGATCTTGCCCCTCGATGTTGCCTCGACAAATGATGATCGTCCCTTCGAATGCTAAGGTATCCTTACTGTTGCCTTAAAAGACTATTCTATCCTTCCCTTAGACTACCTGCCCTCTTTATGGTAGGGACAGTCTTGGGGCGAACGATTTCTCGATGACCCTTCACATCCAATTGAAAGACTTCCTGCCCTCTCATGGTATGGATAGATCCTTTCGCCCGAAAGACTTAAAGAACAAGAAAGACAACATAGGGTAGGTAGCTAATAATTGCTTGCTCACACATTCAAAATCAAATGCTTTTCACACCTCCTTTTCAAATACTTTCAAACAAGGCTACGCTTATTTACAAGCTAAAGTCCTTAACGAAATTTTACTATTCACACACGACACTCTTTCAAACAATTCAAACTAAGTGAGCTAAGCAATTAAGAGCCCATGGATAACCATGGATGCAAAGGGTGCCTTACACCTTCCCTTTGTATAACCTACCCCCCGAACTCAAAATCTTTCAAAGGTCTTTCCTGTTCTTTTTGCCTTTCCAATTGGATAAAATAAAAGTCGGTGGCGACTCATGCTCAACCGCACATTTTCTTTAAAAGTCAGTTCACCGTATTACACATGGTTAGTTCGAAAAGCATATTGTCACCAAAAAGGTATCCTGACTCCTTAAGGTTTACCAAAAGTGTTGAGTTGATATTCCGTTTTACAAACATCGCGTTTTTACAAATGTCACGCTTTTACATCTCTTGTTTTAATGTTTTTCAAAATCTCAAGACAGATGTATGCATTGCATCTCATGAATTCATTATTAAACATATTTTGCTACATAATTTCAAATGTTAGCATCAGAAAGAATATACACAAGGTACGACTAATGACTAAAAGTCATCCCGACAGACAAAACCACTTCAGTAAAAATAACTCTTACACTTGACTCAATTATAAGTCACCGTATACAAGGGGCATGACGCAGTCTATCCAGTCAATATGGGGCAATCACGTCAAGATTCCGAGAATCTCTCAAAAATGCCAATTGATCTGAGGGCAACCAAGTCAAGATTACAAGAATATCTCAAGAATGCCAAACAATCAGGGGCATGCATCCAAGTGGGTCCGAAGCTACTTCCCGATCAGTCAGAGGCACCATACTAAGTACTAGGGGCATGTCACCCAGAGTACGCATCCCATAAGGTCCTCGCGAGGCGAATCTTTCCAAAGTCCCTACTAGTAGGAGCAAATTTATGCAAGTCCAGTTTAAATACTCAGTGGTGTGTCCTAGTCAATACAAACCCAGGAATGGTAGTTGCTATAATACTGGGGGCAATGTCCAAGGCATCCATTCCTCCTCACAAAGTCGACTTCACAGGATCATATCCCCCCAGAGCAATCCTCAAAGAGGATATCTTCAAACGTACTCGTCCAACAAAAGACATAGCTCCTCAACAGAGTTCACATCTTTGACACCGTCGGTTCCCCGACCTTCTTCTCCTCTCCGAACATAGTTTATTAATATCTCTAAATCCCCAGTCAGGGAACATCAAGTAACTGTTCATCCCCAAGCAAAATCATAAATCCCCAGCTGAGCATCTTCAAAAACAAGATCAGATATCAAAATCACAATAATACAGAGATTTATTTTCTCAATCAACATAAATCATATTCACATATCATGTGTCATAAACGTATTCATACATTGCATTACCTCATAATGAATTCATACATAACACGCAAGTTTTGAGAGACTCGTCGCATAATACATGCATCATGACATTACATAAAGACTAACTTTACCTTTTTTCAGGATACAAGTATAAGCAGATGAACAAAATCTCCAATTTTCAAAGATCTAATTCCGTTACTACGAACGGTACTGACACGGTCAACTCTCAAAGATCTAATTCCATCATCACGAACGGTGTGGACACGATCAACTTTTCCAAAGTCTAATTCAGTTACTACGAACGGTGCTGACACGACGAGAGATCTAATTCTATCATCACGAACGGTGTAGACACGATTATCCTCATCCTTCAAAAATCTAATTCGGTTACTACGAACGATACTCACACGATCAAAGAAAGGGACAAACTTAATCATGACACTCAATTCAGAAAAAGACCATGAAAACTGAGTCACGATAATGGAATCACAATAATAGAATCACGACAACTGAGTCAAGATAATGGAATCCCGACAACTGAGTCACGATAATAGAATCACGACGACTGAGTCACGATAATGGAATCACGACAACTGAGTCACGATAATGGAATCACGACAACTGAGTGACGATAATGGAATCACGACAACTAACTCACGATAATGGAATCACGACAACTGAGTCACAATAATAGAATCACGACAACAGAGTCACGGTATTGGCATCACAACAATGGAGTCACGACGATTGAGTCACATATCTATTCCCGGTATTCAATTCAGAAATAATCATGACAATGAAGTCATGGCGATGGATTTACGAAAATAGAGTCACAACAATCAATTCACCTATATGATCCTGAAATTTCGGGCAATCTAGCCAACAATTTAATTCTGACACCACATATTCAGTCTAACGTACGACTCATCCTAAGTACATCCTTCAGATACGATCTAACGTACGACGTGTTCTGACTCGAAAATTCTATCAAGCTGAATGGCATCTTCAAGCCCATCTCAATCATACATATCTTCCAAAAACCTGGATGGCATCTTCAAGCCCATCTCCGACAAAAGTCCCTTCATCATCAGCTAGGGCAAATTCCTGGGTATTCTAGTGTTCAATCCTCTTCCACCTTCAAATTCCGACTGGCATACAAACCACTCTACATCTTCAGGTTTAACAAAATTGAACAGGGGCAGCTGTCATACCCCAAAATTTGCCCAAACTATTTCTCTTGTTCAAATTCAAATCAAGGTACAAAGCTCAAAGACACCCTTTCCTAAACAAAGGTCAAAGAATTAGGGTTTTGTTGTTCTGAGGAAAAATCAATGGATCAAAAGCTCCAAGGCATCCCATATGGTCTATGATATTCCAAACTACCTCCATGACAAATTTCAGGTCTCAATTCAAAAGATCGACTATTCAATTGCTCAGAAAGTCAACAGTCGAATGGTTTGACCTAAAAGTCAGCTGTGGTCAAAGTATAGTCAAAACTCCTGATTTTTTGTCAACATGCTTATCTTGAAGTATCATTCACCATTTAATCAAGAATTCATCATGGTTCATCAAGGAAAGATCAGAAATCAATAAATTCAAAAGTTTCTAAATTAGGGTTTCCATAGGAGAAAGTCAACAGAACTTTGACCAGCCATAACTCCCACATGGAACATCAGAAATTTTCCATCCAAAGCTCATTTTGAAGGAAATTGAATTCTCTACAACTTTGCCTCTCACATGCCAAGGCTAAAAATGCTTCATTTGAGAGATATGAGCAAAAACATTACAGGTCCTTCTAAAGGATCGCAAAAAGTCATTTTTTCTCAAAGCTCATAACTTGAACATGGTAAACTCAATTGAGATGAAACCAAAAGCATCATTTAGAGGACACTATAAGCTTTCTAAAAAGCTCAAGAACACTTCCATACAATAAAAAATGAAGGAGTTATGGCTTGCACAAGTTGGGCAAAATTCAAGAAGAACATGAAACCCTAATTGGATAATATTGAGTTTCTTGACTAATGGGCCTAAGTGATGGACTTCAAACATGATCTTGACTTAAATAAGGATCTATAAACCCACTCCCATATTTTTATAGTTTTTACTTATATTTATTTGGATTTTATTTAATTAAAAAGCAAATAAATTAAATAAAAATATAAAATGATGGAATCAATTCATATGGCTTTATTGTTAATCATTGGAGTTGGCCAAATAATCACCATTAAAGGTCCAAAAACGTGCAGCCCTTGCCCTGAGAAACATTATACAATTTTAGAAAGAATTACATGGTTTTTCTTATAAATTTTTCTTTCTCTTCATAACCTAAGATCCAAGCCCACAAGCTTGACCTAATGACTCCAATATATACATATACACTAACCCTAATGAGGGAGGACGAAAAAAGGAGGGAGAGACTATGAGAATAGGTTTCCAAGAGAAAAAGTTTTCCTAAAGCTAGGGCATGATCAAAAACAATTCACAACCATTATCAAGCAATTCTGAGCGTTGATTCATCGCTCTGGGATCACCTTAGTTCGGTCCCAGCCATTGTTGAAGTCAAAGATCCACCAAATCGTCAAGCTCAAGCCAATCCGTGAGGGAATTCGCTACAAAAAATCCGTAGTCAAACGATAGCAGGACTGTTGCAAAACGGAGTAAGTCTAATGGAGGTGATGATGAACAGTAAAGTGGAATGATTGACTACGCGTGAGCATCACCTATTGGCCAGTCAATCGCTAACGAGTCTCTATCCATCTGCAATTGGTTCATCCAAGGCATCTGGGACCCACGCGTTTGACTATTTGAAAATTCTTTTAGTTTTCATTAATTCATATTTATATCTTGCAAATCATTCTAATAACGATTAATTAGCGCAGTTCAGCTGGCAAAGGATGTGACCTTGCGACCCAAGGGGAGAGGGTTCAATCCCTGGCTTTTATGTTTCCTCTTTTATTTTTCTAACATTAATATTGCTTGTAGATTCAGTAGGGATAGGCTACACACGCACAAGGTACACCCTTGGCTATTTCTTTTTCTTTTTAGTTTATAATTCTTTTCTCTTTTTTTTTTAATTTATTTATTTAATAAATAAATTTTTCTTTATAATAATTTTACATTTATTTATTTATAATCGAAAAATCGATTTTTCCACAAATTTGTCAATAATTATTTTTAAACAATAAAAATTTTTATTTTTGTATATACTTCTAATTAATTATTTAATTGAAAATTAATAATTAAGTTTTTGTTAAACTCGATTTATTTATAAACCCTATAATCTCCAAGTAGGTGTTATCCACTAACGCATTTTTTAAGCTTCACAAACCTTTTGGGTCACAATAAGTTTTCTTAAAAAACCTTTAGGGTTTGTAATCAATTAGGGTTTAGATCAGTCAATGCACTAAACAAGATAAATATCTGAATTGAATCACTTGATTGTTGCACCCACACACCTTTAGGGTAACTCCTCTTGTTGCCTGTTGCCTTATTTGGTTGCCTTAATTTTGTTGCCTAAAAATAGTCAAGTCCCTCGATTTTGAGGATACCTAAAGCAATGTTGCCTGTTGCCTTCAAAGTTATTGAAACTCCCTCGAAGCTGCCTTATAAAAATGACGGTCCCCAAATTACTAAGGTATCCTCGCATGATGCCTAAAATATAAAATGACTATTATATCATTCCCTTAGACTACTTGCCCTCTTTATGGCATGGGACAGTCTTATCGTAAACGATTATTTTTGATGACCCTTCAACATCTAATTGAAAGACTTCCTTCCCTTTTATGGTACGGATAGACTCTTTCGCCCTGAAAGGCTAAAAGAACGATTTTTCAAACTTAGGGTAGTTGCTATTAATTGCTTGCTCTTTTTCAAATTCAAATTTAAATCTTTTCCCACTTGTTTTCAAATAATATTTTCAAAAGAGGCTACGCTTATTTACAAGCTAAAGTCCTTAAACGAATCTTTTTACTATTCACACATGACACTTTTCAAACAATTCAAACAAACAAGTGAGCTAAGCAATTAAGAGCCCATGGATAACCATGGATGCAAAGGGTGCTTTACACCTTCCCTTTGTATAACTTACCCCCCGAACTCAATCTCTTTCAAAAAGGTTTTTTTCTGTTCTTTTAGCCTTTCTTTAAATTGGATAAAATAAAAGTCGGTGGCGACTCTTGCTTACCGCGACATTTCTCAAAAGTCAGTTCACCGTATTACATTCCGGTCTAGATAAAACTGGTGGGCTGGATAATGCCCGTTTCAGATGGGAGAGGGCGCGTTCGCACTCTTCCGTCCATTCGAATGTGGTCTCTTTGCGGAGGATTTTAAATAGTGGTAGGGCATGCTGCGCGGATTTTGCCACGAATCTGAATAGTGAGGTGAGCATGCCGTTCCAGGTTTGGATTGAATTTTTAGAATTTGGAGTGGGTAAGTCTGAGAAGGCCCTACACTTATCCGGGTTGGCTTCGATTCCTCTTTCTGTTAAGTAGAAGCCGAGGAATTTTCCTGCGCGGATGCCGAATGTGCTTTTTTCCGGATGGAATCTCATTTTACTCTTTCGGGCTTGCTCAAAAACCTTTTTTAAGGTGAACGGCGTGATCGGTTTCCCGTTGGGATTTGACGATCATATCGTCCATATAGACTTCGAGCATATCGCCTATCTCTGCTTGAAAGACTTTGTTCATCATGCGGTGGTACGCCGCAACAGCGTTCTTCAGACCGAAGGGCATTACGTTGTAGTAATAGTTGCCCGATTCGGTCATGAAGGCCGTATACTTCTTATCAACTTTAGCCATGGGTATTTGATTATACCCTGAATATGCGTCCATGAATGAAAGTAATTTAAAACCGGCGGAATTATCAACTAGTTTATCTATGTTAGGGAGAGGATAGGTATCCTTTGGGCAAGCCCTATTAAGATCGGTGTAGTCAGTGCACATGCGCCATTTTCCATTTGATTTTTTAACAAGTACAACATTGGAGAGCCAAGTAGTGTACTTGGCCTTAGATATAAACCTGGCCTCTAAGAGGTCTTTTACAGCTAGTTCGGCCGCAGCCGTTTTTTCTGGTGACTGTTTTCTTCTTCTCTGAGCGACGGCCTTGCAGGTCGGATCGATGGTTAGGTGATGGCAAGCCACTTCTGGATCAAGTCCGGGCATTTTTGCAGTGCTCCAAGCGAATAGGTTGGCGTTCTCACGGAGGCAAGCTTTGAGTTGCCTTTTGGCCAGGTCTGGCAGGTCCGACCCGATCTTGACTCCCCTGGTCGGATATTCTCCCAGGGCTACGAGTTCAAAGTCTCCGTCCAGAATTGGTCGGAGGATCCCTTCGGATATCCCTGAGTTGATGCTCTGCTCGGGTTCTCCCAAAAAACGATTGTCGACGTCGATAGTGTCGATGCGGGGCATAGATTTGTTGGTTTCTAGAGTAGCGCTGGTTGCTGTCTTCTCTTGGGCCGGTGTCTTTATCGCGCTCAGGCCCTTGGCGGAGGCTTCGAAACACCTCCTTACTGCTTCGATGTCGCCTTTGAGTGTCGCTACTTGTCCTTTGGTCGTATAGTATTTGAGCTTGAGATGTACGGTTGAGGGAAATGCGATTAGTTCGGCCAGAGTGGGGCGTCCGAGGATGCATTGGTATATTGATGGGCAATCAATGACTAGAAACTGGACTTTTACTTCCCTGGTGGTCTCTGCCGACCCGATTGAAACTATGAGTTCCACGAATCCCCATGGCTTGGTTACAGTGCCATTGAATCCTTGTAGGTCCGGTCCTACGTATGGTGTAAGGTGAATGTCGTTCAGCTGCAACGTTTTGAACAGTTGGGAGTACATGATGTCTACTGAACTTCCCTAGTCGACCAGAATTCGTCGTACGTCAAAGTTAGCCATCCTTACTCGGATGAGAAGCGGGATGGTCGCGTTAGGTGCTCCTCCGGGCAATTCCTCTTTATAGAAGGATATTGAGGATGGACTGCCTTTGGCTTGGTCGGAGGTTGAGGTTATGTTTGCGCTGGCCGAGATTAGCTCGTCGAACTTGCATTTTACGGATCCGACGGTCACCTTGCTGAAACCTCCGCCTGATATGACCATTGCGGATGGGAACCTCTCCCATGTGTTGTGGGAGGAATAGGTGGTTGCTGCGTTGGCTCAGTCAGGGAGGTAAAAATCTTCCGGCCTGGTAATTCTCATGGCCACTTGCATGGCGGGTGTATCCTCCGTCGGCTTTTCCTCTGTGACTGGCTTAGCTTCTCTAGCGGCCTCCTGCTTCTTTACATATTGCTTTAGATGCCCCTCTCTGATTAATATCTCTATGGCATCTTTAAGGTAGATGCAATCCTTAGTGTTGTGCCAGTGGCCTTTGTGGAAACGGCAGAATTTCGATTTATCTATGTTTGGCCGGGAGGGCAAGCTCTTTGGGAACCGGACCTTACCCGTCTGAAACTCGGCGTTTGCGCATTCGTTCACGATGCGCTCCCTTGACGCGTTTAGCGGGGTGTACTCTCGGAATTTCCCCGCGGGGGCTTTGTAGTCCTTGGGGTCCCGAGTCTTATCATCCTTCTTTTTGTTAGTCCCTCGGCGAGACTCATCTTGGCGGGCATTTTTACTTCTCTCTTCGTGCCTGGAATTGCAGATAGCGTGGGCAGCTTCTTTCTCCTCATACTGTATGTAGGCTTGGGCTTTGAGGAAGAATTCGTTAAGGGTGGTCGGTGTTTCAATCCCGACGGCTTTAGCAAAGTCCGAGCATGGTCGGAGGCCACGCTCGAGCAAAAACTTCTTCATATGGGCAGTGGTGGATACTTGTACGGCTTCTTTATTGAATCTTTCTATGTATGCCCGTAAAGACACGTCCTTTCCTTGGATAATGGCTTCCAATGAGGCTTCTGACTTTGGGTGTCTTCGGGAGGCCGTGAAATGTCTGGAAAAAAGTTTTCCAAGCACCCTCCATGATGTGATGGATTCGTCTGGCAAACTTTTATACCAAGTCATGGCTCCTTTTCGTAGGGTGGTCGGGAATAAACGGCATTTAATGGCGCCGGGCAATCCTCTGTAGTCGAGAAGGGAGTCGATGTTCTCAACGTACTCGTCTGGATCTGTGGTCCCGTTGTACGTCCCTAACGGAGGGGGGTTTTCGAGACCGGTTGTTAGGGGAGCCTCTAGAATTTCTTGGGATAGAGGACAGCGGCGCTCGTCCTCGTCGTCGCTGGCGGAGGGAGAGATAGATCGACTCTGGCTGCGCCTGCGTCGCCTCCTGTTGTCGTCGTGTTTACCCAGGGGTGACCTAGATCTCCTTCTTGGCCGGGGGGACTGCGAGCGATGACGGGAATGTTGATCGCTCGGTCGTTTCTTGGAAGATGGATCCTCATTCTTCTTGGGGGAAGGGGACCGTGGACGCTTCTTGGTGACCCCTTCACGTTGAGAAGGGGTTTTGTGATCGGGGGGAGTCCTTGAACGGTGCTTTTGTTCAAGGGCCCCGATTCGACTACTTTGTAGTTGCAAGAGTGCATTGCTCTGGGCAAGAGCGGCTAGGACAGCGTTTAGGGTCTGGTCCGGGGGAGTCTCCCCCTTTGAGAGGAAAGGGTTGCCCAGATTTTCTTCGTGGTTGTCCTTCCCGCTTGTATCTTCGAAGCGATGAGACTGATCATCTTGGAGATCTTTGGGGGAGGGGGATGCTGTGACACCGTCTCGAGGAACGGTGTTTCTGGGTGGAGGAACGATGGAGATCTCGTTTCTCTTGAGAATTGCAGCATCTAATGATGAGAGATCTTCGTTATTGTCGACCATGAGTAATGATATGGTTGAAGCTTTGGTTTCTAGGTTCTTGCAGGTTGCAAGAAAGGATCAAGAAGTTGCAAGAAAAAGGAACGGGGGAGCTAGAGTTCCCACAGATGGCGCCACTAATCTTACCGAGCAGATCATATGGCCATCAACAATGAAGGCTTGAACTTCGGGGTGAAGAATATGGAAAAAGGGTGTTGTACCTGCAAGGCACTCCGATGCCAAAGTCAGTATGTATTCCACGGGGTACAACAAAATAATAGGGTCTTAGTGGTAAGAAAAAGATTACCCTGCCCTCTGTATGTAGAGGGCTACTTATAAGATGTTTTGGCGAGCGGATTAGACTCCTCCTTTTGGGGCAAATATTCAGGAGACGCGTGGATTGATTGTTCACCGAGCACGTGGGATCCTTGTGGTCGGTTATTTGGCCCGTTTGCCCAGTCTAGTCTGATGTAATCCACCACGTGTGCTCTGACGTGTATTGGGCCGAAGGCGGGAGTGGCCCAATTAATTGGATTGGGCCGGTCCAGAACAACAACCATTATGACAGTATGAAAGTTAGCATCGTGATAATTGCAGCAACAGCTTATTCAGTTGTCGCCAACCTTGTTGGATGAACTGATATTCTTTTTGTAGTTTCTCAAAAGAGACGTTGGAGGGTAGGACGGTCCTTTTGATTTCCAACGGCTAATGATATTGGAAGATAAGATAGTACGCAATGTCCGTACTTTCTTGGTAGTGGAACAAAACATTCGTCTGTACCTTGTACCTCGTACTACATAACATTGTCTTCTATTCTTCTTGAACTTCAGAGGCTCACAACATGAGTTGGAAGAAAAGAAAATAAGCTTTGGATCATCAGAGCTTCTAGTTTTCATAGTCTTCAGAACTACGTTTTCAAAATCTTCAGCACTTGGTCTTCAGAACCATTTGTCTTCGGAAACTTGAGTCTTCAGAACTTCAAGTCTTCAGAGTCTTCAGCACTTGGTCTTCAGAGTGGTTTCTTCAAATTTCGTAATTTAAGAGTTAGAACAATGTTACCAGATATGTGAGCATTTCCTTTCAATGTTTGAGAACACTTCTGATCTTCTAAGGCTTGACTCTTGATGTATTCAGAATCTTGACTTTGTTCTTAGAAGCACCAGCTTTTCTGATTGAAGACTTCTGATCCTGACGTGAATACTCATTTGCTGATTTGAGAAACAGTTGTAGCTCTTCTTCTTGATGAACATTCGGTATTCTTCAGATCTTCCAATATTTCTTCAGAATCACATGTGAATGATGTTTCGGAGGCACCTTGCAAGTTTTTGATGATTCTTCACATATAATCAATCCAGGATCTCTTAGAATACAATATCTGCAGACTCAAGAAACTATTAAACACTAAATTGTTACATTCAAAATATATGTATTATTATCGTCAAAACATAGAGACTTATTGCAAAACCAAATCTTGTTCTAACAATCTCCCCCTTTTTAATGATAACAAAATCATGTATTTTGATGATACAATTTCACAGGTTAATATTTAAAATTATATTTTAGAAGCAATACTTATCTTGGAATGTAAACTCCCCCTAAGTCTAAGACTCCCCCTAAGTCGAAGACTCGTGATGTCCTTCAAAGGAAGGTAGTATATCCTTAGAAACTGGACATCCTCGGAAACTTAATAAAGCATTCGTGAAATTCTTATCAGAGTTGCTTTGTCATAGATTGCTTGCAGTCATTTTGAACAATTATATTCTAAACCTTCTATAAGAAATGGAAAAGGTTTATCTGAGAAGAATTAGGTATATCAAAATCATTATCTCTTCTCCTCCCTTTTTGTCATAATCAAAAAGTTAATTATGTGTGAAAGCGTAGTTAAAAACATAGGAAATAAAAACAAGGGTTGAATACGTTTTTAGCTAGTCTCTATAAATATGCGATCCTGCATTTTTAGTCCCTATAAAATTTTCCTTCAAAGAATGGTCCTTCTAAAATTTTTATGCATGCAAATTCAGTCCCTGCTATTTTCTAAAATTTTAAAAACTGTTTACTTACCCTTTAATTTTTAAATTTTTGAATAATTTTTTTATATATGCTTAGAATACTGTAAAATATTTATTTACCAAGTTTTAGAATTTTTTTAAAACGAGAAGAATTAAATATGAATTTTTCAAATTTCAAAAAATAATGATAAAAGTAATGAAAATCTCAACTTAGAAATTAAATTTTGAGTTTCTTTTTTTTCCAAGAACTTTTAAAAACATTTTGAACATGTCTGCAAAATAATCATTCTAAAATACGCATTGGTTTGACGGTAGGGATTGAAACTAGATGTATAATAATTTTATAAGGACCATTCATTGAAGGAAAATTTTATAGGGACTAAAAATGCAAGGTCGCATATTTATAGGGACTAAAAACGTATTTAACCCTAAAAACAATTAACAATTTCGTTGATTGATAAGAAGTACAAACTCGCACAATAAGAAAATAGAGAAATACAAAGATACAAACTAGAATTCAAAGACATCATAGCTTTTATCAAACAATATGTCTCCATTTGTGAGTTCTGCTCGTCGAAGAATTCTGATGACTTCAACTTCTTCAAATAAAGCAAATAGGACACATACATAAGAAATGAAGGACTGTTGAGAGTGTTTGGAGGCCAAGATGATTTCTTTCAAATGATTGAAGATGATGGCTGAAAGATTGACTGGAATGCCTTTTTTAAGGCCGAAGATAAGAAAATTATCCCTTGAGGATAAAACATTGAGACATTCTCCATATGCATGAATTAAGACCATATCATCTCCAATTCATATATCAGTAACTTCAAAATAAGTGCAGAATCATTTAAATTTCAACAAGCAAGAAAAAATTTGTACAAAATACTACTAAGTTATATGATTTATTTGGAGTTCAATTCCAACATAAAGTGCCTATAGCTACCATTTCCAAAATAAATATCCCTTCAATGTTTTCCTCTATACGCCTGGTAGCAAACACTACGCATACCCTTCCAATGAGTCGAAAAAGCATATGAAATTAACTTTAAATGTAAAATTTACAGCATGTCATCATTTTTTTTTCAACGTGTTCTCTGAAATCAAAAGGAAAAGAAAAGAGAAGTTAAAATTATAACAGAAAATTAAAGCATTAATGTTATAGGTTTGGTTTTTCAAGAGGAAATTACATCAAACCATTTTATTATAAACTATAGATTTTCTATTTTTAAAATATTTATCATTCACAAAACCAACTCATACTGTCAATAAAGGTCAATAAAGCAGTGCCCAAAACCAACTCATACTTGTCAATGGGGCAGATATTGTTCGGAGGATGCTTCTCCACTCCTCGCCCCGCTCCCAAATTTAGTCCCATCCCCATCCCCAATCCCCGCCACGGGGAATATTTCTCTCCATCCCCATCCCCACAGATCCCCACGGATATCCACGGAGATCGAATCTTAAGAAAATTTCTACACTTTTTTATCAAAACTATGACACTAGTATTTTGTTTTTTTTCGTATTTTTTAAAACGCATATATTTGCATCTTTATTTTCTAAAAAAATCAAAATTCATCTTGCATCAATAATAAATAAAAAAGCAAAAGAACTTGATGTTGCTAATATTTTTTATATAAAAATTAATAAATAGTAGCATAACTTCTTGCTACCGTGCTTCCACTAATTTACTACCACAATACTGATGTCGTCCAACGCAAGTGGTTGATTATGTGTGACAAATCTATAACTTCTAATGACTCTTCATTTTCTAATACATTATAAAATTATATAATTATATAATATATAAAATATATAAATTAACATATATCTTCGGAGTCGGGGTATCCACGGGGACGGAGGATACTTTCCCAATCCCCGCCCCAAACTATTATCGGGGGAACTTTTCCCTCCATCCCCATCCCCACGGGGAAAAAAATCCCCAACTTCGGATCTCCGCACAGATATTCCCCACAGGATCCCCATTAACAGATGCAATTGACATCCCTACGCATACCCTTCCGGTGAGTCGAAAAAGCATATGAAATTAACTTTAAATGTAAAATTTACAGCATGTCATCATTTTTTTTTTCAACGTGTTCTCTTAAATCAAAAGGAAAAGAAAAGAGAAGTTAAAATTATAACAGAAAATTAAAGCATTAATGTTATAGGTTTGGTTTTTCAAGAGGAAATTACATCAAACCATTTTATTATAAACTATATATTTTCTATTTTTAAAATATTTATCATTCACAAAACCAACTCATACTGTCAATAAAGCAGTGCCCAAAGCATCTTAGCTGGGCAAAGGTAGTGCTAATAACACGAACATGCAAGGGTGCATTCACTGACATACAATACATAAAAGATAAGATCAATGTTACATGTTTACTATTTATTTCAACTTTTCACCAATTATGAAGCACTAACATAGACACAATGGCGAAACAATGGATACCTGTCTATGAACATGACACTAATGAGTAGACACCGGTAATATTTAGAGAAAATTAAAGTGATTGAATATAAACATTCAAAAGTGCATCTCAACATGAGGTTCCGGAACTCGGTCAATCTAAAGCCAAAGGTGACTTCAAAGTTAAAGGATAGGAGTACAACAAGATATTGGAATAACAGGATGTATTGATATGATAGAGTTGAGGACTATAAAATGACATGCTAGGAATTCCTAGTAGAATAGTGGAATTGGGAATTAGTTTGGTATTGGAAATGAAAAAATATTAAAGGATAAGATCAATGTTACATGTTGAAATTTGTTGGGGAAATTAAGAAAAATGGTTTAAACTAACAAAGATCCAAAGCATCCAATTGTTTAAATTACAATAAAATTCTTATTAATCAAAACTATATATAACTCAGATCTGAATTAGGTTCTAGTTGTCAATCATCTCAATCTTTCTCCTTTTACTCTAACACCACTTATATGTTCAAGCACTATAAGACACTATCAACAAGCAGAATTGTTTTTTACTTTTTCTACAAAATTACAGTGATCAGTCACTAATAAAATATAACATGTAAATAGGGGAAAATGTTATAAATAAAGAACAATTGAGACCAATGACCACGCCTGACCTAGCACAAATAACCAGATACTTGTTCTTTAATTGCAATCTGTTGTAAAATATGATCACCCAGACAGTTTGATTCCATTTTCTTGTAATCACTAATCTTTGACCTGCAAAATAATAAACATTTATATAAATTACAGTGATCAGTCACTAATAAAATATAACATGTAAACAGGAGGAAAATGTTATAAATTAAGAACAATTGAGACCAATGACCACGCCTGACCTAGCACAAATAACCAGATACATGTTCTCTAATTGCAATCATCCACTATACTACTTTCCATTTAGATACATGTCTTTCTAATGTGACAGTAAAAGCAATTAAACACTATCTAAAGAAAGATAAAAAGGCTTCCTTTGAAAATACAACTACGTGTTTAGTCTTTGTTCATGCTTTTGTTTAAAAGAATATAGAAGGTACATTCCTCATGGCAAAAGTGAAGCACTAATTTACCTCTTTTACCCCCTACCCTATGGTTTAACATACCACTACTCATAAAATGCATCGACATACATATGAAGTCACAAACGTAAAACTGAATATAAGTAAGCAGACACTGCATACATAAATTAAAGATCATTTTCTATCGACTTGTGAACCGAAACAAAGGTTATGAACATCAAAGTTCAAATTCAAACAACCAAATCTAGTTGTTGCATGGTAGAAACTAATTAAGTGACAAGAAGGATAGAGTAACTAGGAAAGGTTAACAAACTGTAACTTCACATGCTTTTGAAGCCCTTGGGTATGTGGATATTAGTCTTGTTATTCTTCTACCATGTCCAACTTTCCTTATTTTTATGGTTTGTAAAAATTCTGCATTCCTTATTAAAATATATCTTACTAGCAGAATCTCACCTTTAAGGACTAAGAAGTTGAATAGATTGCATGTTGTAAGGCGTAATGAAAGGCATTGCGGAACAACATCCAGATCTACCCAATGTTCTCTGTCATCTCTTCTAGTCCACATTTCCTTCTCTACTTCAGCTTATTAATAATGCAAATAAAAAACATAAAGTGTGTATCAAAATCCCACACTAGCTAGCTAAGGTGAAATATTAATAGACAAATAATATATGATCCTTAACAAACCTGATCAATGTGAAGCTTTTGAAGCTTAGGAAATTAGTTGAGAAGTTCTACTAATAACTGCCAACTATAACTAAAAGAAATAAGTTCGAGTTGGGTCAAATCATGAAAAGGAGGAATCAATTCATTCCATGAAGGTCCCTAGTTCAAATAAGTAGAAAAAACATTGTTAGGAATGAGAGTAAAATTGTCACACACAAAGCTAAGAGGAAAACAAAATACATGTCAAACAAACCTGATGGATTTTAAGGCACAAAAAATGTGTGTTGTGAACTGTTTTCAACGGAAAATAAGACGGAGTACAATCAATATCAGTTTGGTTAAGTTGGTCAAGCAAAAGTTGTTCAACTCGCTACAAGTTACACATTCATCATAATCAATTTCCACCTTAAATGTTTGTAAATCCTCGAGAATTGGACATCTGGATAGAAACATATAAAATATCGAAGTTTAGGGAATCCAAAAGTTTCCAAATGAAGGGTTTTGAGAGAAGGAAGTAGAACAGAAGAATATGAAAAACCGTGTCCCACAAAGAAATGAAAAAGATTGAGAACCACAAGTGTTTTGCAGGTGAGAATGGTGATGGGCAATTTGGGAAGAAATAATACTGAGTTGAGATGGAGATAAAGATACTCAACTCTTTGTTGTATGGAAAAATTGATCCATTTGGTTATAGTGATCATGGGGCACCGATAAAGATGTTGGTATGTAACTTCAAGATGCAAATTCTTAATGAGAAGCGTGACATCTCGCCAAACCAAAATAGAGTATACAAAATCGTTAAACTCAGAAGTTGTGATTTCTTTTGTAAGTGTCTGTTGGAAGCGCTTTGTAGCGTTTGGTTTCAAGAAAAGAAAGAATGTGACAAAGAATAGCTTCCGGTAAACTGCTTATTATATCAGCCGTTGAAAATTTCAGCTGCCGAGCAATAGGGAAAGAACGACTGATTATGGAATTTTTTTTTTTTGTTATATCACCACCGGTTTTGTTATCAACGAAAACCTGTAAGACGAAAATCTCATTGCATTCACTTATGGAAAACAAATGTTTTTAGTAGAATTCATTTTTTTGGTTGGAGGATTATCTGGAATAGGATACCGACTAAGACGAATTTGTTCAAACAAGGGGTTTTATTCGATCCAAACATGTTGTTTTGTCCCTTGTGTCAAGGGGTCGATGAAGATTTAGACCACATCTTTCTTTTGTGTCCTTTTTCTAGAATTTGGTGGTCGAGGTTGTGTCGGTGGCTTAGGATATTTGATGGTGATGAGAGAACTTCTCTTATTGATCATTTTTGTTGGATGGATGATATTTGCAAGAATAATCTCTCTTTGGACTTGGGTTGGTTCTTTTGCTTAACACTTTGTTGGATTATTTGGAAGTGTAGGAATGATGTAATTTTCAACAATTTAATTGTATCACATTTTGATGGGTTTAGTTTGTTCAAATCATTAGCTTGGGATTGGTTTAAAGCCTTTCATAAAGGTTTTTGTAATTTATCTAGGGATGATTGGTTTGTAGATCCAAGACCTTTTTTCACTTGTTTGGTTTTTTTTTTTTTTGAAATCAAGAAATATATAGATGCTCCAAACAGTCAATATTACACCCAAAAAACCAAACTAGAAAATTACAGACCGATTAAAACCTAACTTAAGTAAAACAATGGGTTATTGCTAAACTCAAAGAAGTTATAATTTGAATGAGTAATTTTCCCGATAAACGACCACCTCCAAATAAGGGCCTTACAACTCCAAACATCATCCCTCGAATTCCACGAGCCGCTGTTAAACACAATGTCGTTCCTACGCATCCAAAGGCTCCATAAAATAGCTAACCAAAGGGTACCAACTTTTCCGCTTTTGACCTTCTTCGACCGGAAAAAAGAGCTCTAATACAAAAAAAATTCCTTGAAATCTAAACCGATTTTAAAGGGTAACTCAATCCACTCGGCCATCTCCCTCCAAACAACACCGGCATTCCGACAAGATAAGAAAGAGTGTAGAAGAGATTCATTACAATCGGCACAAAAAACACATTCTAAGTTCGAGGTATTAGCAAGAATACCTTTACACAAAAGAGAATCCTTAGTCGGAACTTTGTTGATGAAGCATCTTCAACCAAAAGCCTTCACTTTCAAAGGAACATCTACCTTCCAAATATCAAAGAAAGCCGAATCATAGCGATTAGCCAGACCAAAAGGAACATACTGACTACAAAGAATATGGTAGCAAGATGCAACTGTGTAAACTCCATCTGACTCGTGCTTCCAAACAGCAGCATCCGCTTTGGAATCCACCAGAACAGCCTCGGCTAGCAGCGAATAGATGCTGTGAAGATCAAACTGTCGAGCAGCATCTCCATCCGTGACAACAAAAACAGAAACAACATTTCCGTCTAAAACAGCAACATTTGTGGCAGCAACTTCGCCAGGAGCATTGTCAGCAGAATTCTGTTATCTCTTGCTGCTAAATTGGATTGGCACCTACATCAGTTAGATTTTAGGAATTCCTTTCTCAATGGTGACCTAGAAGAATGGTATTATGGTTTCACAACAGAAATACATTCTAGACTTATTGAAAGAAACATGAATGCATGGATGTCGTCCTGCAGATACTATATGGAACCTAATGTTAAACTTTGGGGAGAAGGTAATCTTCCTGTTGATACTGGAAGATATCAGAGATTGATTGAGAAACTGATTTATTTGTCACACACTCGACATGATATTGATTTCTCAGTTAGTGTAGTAAGTTAGCTTATGCATTATGTTTTCGAGGAACATCTTGAGGCTGTCAATAGGATACTGAGATATTTAAAGGAAATTGGAAAAGACTTATTTTTTTAAGAAGAAATGTGTCTATCTTCACCAATAGTGATTGAGCAGGTTCAGTCACAGATAGAAGATCAACCTGTCGATATTATATCTATGGTTGAGGTAATCTTGTGACACGGAGGAGCAAGAAATAAGGAGTTGTAGCAAGTAGTGTAAAAGTCAAATTTAGAGTTATGTCTCAAGGTATTTGTGTAGAATTATAGTTCCTTAGAGTCCTAGAAGAACTTAAAATAAAAATTGAGCTTCCATTGAAATTATACTCTAACAACCCAGTTCAACATGACAGAACCAAGCATACTGAGATTGATCGATACTTCATTAAGGAGAAGTTAGATGCTGGAATCATATGTTTACCTTTTGTGACTTCAAGTCAGCAAACTGCGGATATCTTGACTAAAAGTTTGACAAGACCTACCTTTAAGCATTTGATGACAAGTTGGGCATGATAGGTATCTATGCACCAACTTGAGAGCGGGTGGGGGTGCTCAGAAATATTTTATTTCCCAATTTTCCTAATTCTATTTATTCTCCTTTACTTTTCTTTATTCTCCATTAAGGAGAGAATTAATTGTAATTTATAGTATTCCCACTATATAAACCAGTATGAGGCTGAGAAATAAAACACAACATCTTTTTATCATTCTCTTCAATATGATTATTAGTCGAATTATTAAGAGAAAACTCCAGAAGTATTATGCTGAACTTTTATAAATTTATTATGCATTCTGTCTAAAACTCCATAAGTATTTGTTTATGTTATTTCAGGTCATATCTTAGAGTTTAGTAATTATATTAAGGGTAAAACTCTCAAAGACTAAAACTAATGTTGATTCATTAAAGATCGAAATTTAACGGATGTGCTAAACCGTGGTAATTACTAATTTGTAAAACTTTCAAGCATGGGCTGTGACTCTTGTAATTGTATCACCTCTTGAGAAGAAAATTAAAATACATTTAAGATATGGTTTAAATTCATATCAAAGGTCACATGTACATTTGCTCATAATGAGCATTATAAAAGTCATCTTATTCTTGGGCTTCGGCCCTTGTAATAAAAAAGACAAAAAATAAAGTCAGCTTATTATGAAACGTATAAGTTAAACTAAAGCAAAAAGGTACTGAAATATTTGAAGATGAAAATCACCTTCATCGAGCTCAGTCCTATTTTTTATTCACTCAAACTGTGAGAAAAGCCATTGGTTTTAAGTAGATGACTTGCAATATATTTAAATTTTCATATGCATAAATGAAGACCATATCATCTCCAATTCATATATCAGTAATTTCAAAATAATTGCAGTATCCCCACATCTGCGATCGGAAGGGGGCTGGACTACTTGATGCCAGAACTGATCCTCGAATATACCGGTGGTGCTAAGCCAAAAATAAATAAAATAACTGCAGAATCATTTTAATTTCAACAAGAAAAAATTTGTTCAAAATACTAATAAGTTATATGATCTATTTGGAGTTTAATTCTAACACCTCCTGTCTTAACCTTCCTAAAATGCATATAGCTGCCATGTCCAAAATCAATATCCCTACAATGGTTTCCTTCCAATGAGTCAAAAAATTAGATGAAATTAACTTGCAATGTGAAATTTACAGCATGCCATCATCTTTTTTTCAACCTGTTTTTCTGAAATCAAAAGGAAAAGAAAAGAGAAGTTAAAATTAAATAGAAATTTCTTCCATCGTTGCTCTTTTTTATATCAAGAACCATTATGATTTCAGTGATGGAACTCAAAAAAAAAGCATGATCTTCCTATTTAACAAGATATGAGATAAAGAAAATTAAAGCATTAATGTTTTAGGTTTGGTGTTGCAAGGGGAAAATGCGTCAAACCATTTTATTACAAACCGTATAAGTATATATTTTACATTTTTACAGCATTTATCTTTCACAAAACCAACTCATGTTAACGATAAAGCAGTGCCCAAAGCATCTTAGTTGGGGCAAGAGACACAATGTTATAAGTTCAGAACAATTGAGACCACGGCTGAACCTTTCACAAATAACCACATACTTGTTCTCAATTGCAATCATCCACTATACAACTTTCCATTTAGATCGATGTCTTTCTAATGTGCCAGGGAAAAACAATAAAACACTATCAAAAGGTAGACAAAAAGGATTCCTTTGAAAATACAACTGTGTTTAGTCTTTGTTCATGCTTCTGTTTAAAAGAATAACGAAGGTATATTCCTGGCAAACATGAGGGACTAATTTACACATGTTCCCCTCCTACCCAGTGATTATACATCAAATTATAGTTTAGCATATCATTGCTCATAAAATGTATTGACATGCATATGAAGTCACAAACAAGTAAAACTGAATATAACTAAGCAGGCACTGCATACATAAATTAAGAATCCTTTTCTATGGACTTGTGCACTGAGACAAAATCATTTTCTATCGACTTGTGCACTGAAACAAAGGTTATGAAATGAAAGTTCAAATTGAAACGACCAAATCCAGCTGTTGCATGGTAGAAGCTAATTAAGTGACAAGGATAGAGTAACTACGACTTACATTGAAAGACTAACAAATTGTAACTTTACATGTTGCAGAGGCCCTTGGGAATGAGGATATTAGTCTTGTTATTCTAGCACGTCCAACTTTCTTTATTTTCATGGTTTGTAAAACTTCAGCATTCCTCAAAATATATCTTACTAGCAGAATCTCACCTTTAAGGCCTAAGAAGTTGAATAGATTGCATGTTGTAAGGTGTAATGAAAGGCATTGGGGAACAACATTCGGGTCTACCCAATCTTCTTTGTCATCTCTGTCAACTCTTCTAGTCCATATTTCCTCCTTGTCTACTTCAGCCTATTAATAATGGACATCAAAAAAACATAAAGTGTGTATTAAAATCCCACACTAGATGAGGCAAAAAATTAATAGACAAATAATATATGATCCTTAACAAACCTGAGCAATGTGAAGCTTTTGAAGTTTAGGGCAGTGGTTGAGAAGTTTTACTAATAACTGCCAACTATAACTAAAAGAAATAAGCTCAAGTTGGGTCAAATCATGAAAAGTAGGAATCAATTCATTCCAGGAAGGTCGCTAGTTCAAACATGTAGAAAAAACATTGTTAGGAACGGGAGAAAAAATTGTCACAGAGAAAGCTAAAAGGAAAACAAAATACATGTCTAACAAATCTGATGGATTTTAAGGCGCAGAAAATACCAAAGAATCCAATCAATATCAGCTCTGGTCAAGTTGGTCAAGCAAAAGTTGTTCCACTCGCTACAAGTTAGAGATTCATGAGATTCATCAGAACTAAATTCTACCTCAAATATTCTTAAATCCTGGAGAATTGGACATCCAGATAGAAACATGGTAAAGTCTCCAAGTTTAGAGAACCAAATATCTTCCAAATGAAGGGTTTTGAGAGAAGGAAGTAGAACGGAAGAATCTGAAAAACCCTCTTTCACGCTGAAACTAAAAAGCTTGAGAACCACAAGTGTTTTGCAAGTGAGAATGGTGATGGGCAATTTGGGAAGTAACAGTGCTTTGAGATGGAGATAAAGGTACTCAACTCTTTGTTGTATGGCAAACTTGATCCATTTGGTTATAGTGATCATGGGGCATCGATTAAGATGTATGTATGTAACGTCAAGATGGAAAGTCTTAATGGGAAGCCTGACATCTCGCGAAACCAAAACAGAGTATACAAAATCGTTAAACTTAGAAGTTGTGATTCCTTTGGTAAGTTTCTGTTGGAAGCGTAGAGTGGGAACTGAAAGCCATAGAGTGTTCCACCTCTTTGAAAGAATGCTTGTAGCGACAGATTGTTTGGTTTGGAGAAAAGAGAGAATGTGGCAGAGAATCGCGTCTGGTAAATTGCTTATTACATCCGCCATTGAAAATTTCCGCTACAGGAAGATGGAGAGAAAATGAGTTTCTGGGTATAGAAACCCTTACTTGATAAAGGAAAGAAATGTACGAGGGACCTACCTACACATTAAATGTTGGAAATTGATTTAGTGGAGGGATCCAAATCGTGAATTTTTTTTTTTGAATATCCATTTTTTTTTAAATTTTTTCAGAAATAACCAACTTTTCAAAATAATTCCCCAAATGTCACTTTTTTGCTATCTGCAACACGTTGTCGTCAGGGGGGGGTGGCGACAACACTTGGCCCATAACGTCTGCGCCAGGCCCAATGGCGCCTATGTGCATTTTTTAGGTGTTGTCGCCACCCCCCGGCGACAACACCCCCCCTTATTTTTTTTTTTTCATTTTTTTTTTGTAATTTTTTTTCTTTAACATAATTTCTCTTAAATTTTTTTCAGTATTTTTTTTTAATAACTACAATTTTTTAATATTATTTTTTAGTATTTTTTTAGTAAATACATTCATTTTTTTAGTAAATACATTCATTAATAACTACAATTTTTTAACATAATTTCTCTTAACTACATTCATTTTAATAAATACAATTTTTCAATAATTTTTTTATATTGTTTTTTTTATCTATCTTGTTAAAATTATTTTTGGAAGTTGGTGGTGGATTCATTATTTTGAAAGTTGGACATTCGTTAAAATAATTATATATTAAAATACAATAACGATACATTGCCGATAAAAATACATTAAAATTAAAGACATTTCAAAATACATTAACGATACAAATACATTATAATTAAAAACATTACAAAATACATTCACGATACAAATAAAAATCTTATTGCGCGCCACGTGGACCATGGTACGATCCACATTGAGGTTGCCGAATGGGTCGTGTAGACGGGTCACGAGTTGGTAATGCCCCCCTATTTCCGCGACGACGCCCCCCTCTATTTGGTTCGTCTTGTGCCATAGTCGACGGTCCCTGAATGAAACCTGGGTCTTCAACATCTTGACCTATAGAATTCCCTCCATAGGATAGGCGGGTGCCCGCGGCGCTGTCGAAGCTGTGTCTAGGCGGGTTAAAATTTCTCCTAGTGGGTGCAGCCTGGAAGTTTTGGAAGTTGGTGGTGGATCCGGTTTGGTTAAAATACAATGGTTGTGGCGGTGTGTTGAAGTCAAATTGTTGGCTGGGGTACTGTGATGTGTGTTGGTCGAATGTGGTGTATTGCGGGTATTCTTCTTCTATGCCCATGTCGGGGGTCATTGGTGGTGATCTTGAAGAGCCCCCCGCATGGAATTCCTGGAAATATGATCTAGAAGAGCTCCCTGCATGGAATTCTTGATTTTGTGGTTGAGTTTGGGATGGAAAAAACTGGTGGAGTTGTTGGGAATGTTGTTGGTAAAAAGGTGTTTGTGGTTGCATTGGTTGTTGGTGGTAACTTTGTTGTTGTTGTTGTTGGTGTTGTTGTGGGTAATGTTGTTGTTGGTAATCTGGTGGTGGTTGTTGTTGTTGTTGGTAATTTGGTGGCGGTGGTTGTTGTTGTTGGTGGTGGTAATTTGGTGGTGGTTGTTGTTGTCCTCCAAAATATGGAGGTTGTGCTCGCGGGTCAGCTAAATAGAAAGGGGCAGACACAATCATTTCAGGATTTGTGACGGATCTGTACCAGTTTACATACTCAACAGTTGGCTTCATTTCTCCCGGCGCCACAGGAAATTCTAGAACCGTTTTTGATCGACGAGCCCATATTTTACGCTGCTCTATGGCAAAGGACTTGTAATTTTGTACGTACCACTGTTCGCTAACCTTCGCAAGATGCCAACGTCCCAAACAGTCAGGCTCAGGTGGGTCAGGGATACCTTGATGCATGCCGAATTGGAGCTTCACACGGTCACTCGGGTGCATCTCCACAGTGGTGAACCGTATGATGGGTGATTTTGCTGTCCAAATAGCCGCCTCGTCAAGGTCGGGTACGTGGTCCAATTCCAAGTAAGGACGCCAAATAAACTGCAAAGCAAATAATATTAATTTCAGAATATAGAAGATAGTTATTTTTAAAAATATATTTAGAAAATGGACATTTTTAGAGGTATTACTTCTTGGGGTCCTAGTCGATCTAATAGCTGGCGGTAGAAAATGATTTTGGAATCAGGCGTTTTGAACCAATCCATTCCGAGTGCATTGAACCTAAACACATTAAAAGATATAAATCAATATAGTTACAAATAATAATATAATAAAAAGCAATAATTAAAATAAGATCCAAAAGTTACCTTGAAGCGTAAGGGAAGGCGTAACTGTTTGGATTTGCAGGGGCCAATACCGGCATCCTCCACCATGCCCATGCTTGTAGCAAGAATGCACATCCACTAAATGTACAACTATCCTTTTTTGCACATTTGCATAAGGAACTATATAGGTATGCCAACACAGCCGAACCCCAACTATATGTCTTTATTGCATCAATGTCCCCAAGTAAACACAAGTACATAAAATTAACACTATTTCCCGTGCCTTCGGGAAATAGAAACCTACCAAACAACAACATAATATACATCCTAGTTTTCCGCAGTATAGTTTCTTCGTCAGAAAACTGATCCAATTGAAGCCCAACATAAGCTTCCTGAAGGCCAACAAGCTTTATACCTTGGCCCCTACCCCTTTGTTGCCCCTCACCCTCTATTAAATCCACACCCAACAATTCGACGCATAGGGCGTTTGGTTGTTGGACATTTCCATACACTGCCTTTCCATTTGTTTTGAGACCCAACAACATGTACACGTCCTCTAGAGTGACGGTACATTCACCCATTGGAAGGTGAAAAGTATGAGTCTCAGGCCTCCAACGCTCACACAATGCTAATATAAACTTCATATCAACTGAGGTATGTGTTAAGTTCATTACCTCACCAAATCCCGCACGTTTAACGTAGTCCACAATCAAAGGGTCAGGAGCATTCATCTTACCAGCACGAGTCCTAAATCTCGTGACATCCTATAAAAAAAACACCTCCCATAAGTATTTGAAATTAGTAAGTTTAAGTAAAAAAAATTAAGTGTTTACTCAAACTTACATAAGTGGCAATGTTTGCAATGGTGCCTCGATGCTCTTGACCCATAGTTAGGAGAGACATGTTTGTTGATGATGAAACACAAAGTTGCTCTGATGATAAGTTGCTCTGATGAAAGTATAAGAGGTGATGAAGAAAATGAACAAGTTTGGGAACATATTTATAGCCAAAATGCATAGGTTATTACGAGATTCCCTGCAGTGTCTTGTCCCGTCAAGTCTGTGGTGGGGACGAGATTCCCTGCAGTGTCTTGTCCCGTCATGTCTGTGGTGGGGACGAGATTCCATGCAGTGTCTTGTCCCGTCATGTCTGTGGTGGGGACGAGATTCCCTGCAGTGTCTTGTCCCGTCAAGTCTGTGGTGGGGACGAGATTCCCTGCAGTGTCTTGTCTTGTCATGTCTGTGGTGGGGGGACTAAATTGCTATAGAGGCATGCATTCTTGGCATGCTAAATTATGTTAAACCATTGCATGCACCGATTTATCATATACTTTTATTTTTTATTTAGATGTTGAGAATTTTATATTATAATAGATTTTAATTCATTATCATAATTTGTGACATGCATTATCATAATTTTTAATTCATTTAAAACATACAATTATAATAGATTTTGAGACTTTTATATTAAACTAGCGCAGATATATATTATGGAAAACATTAATTCATTCATTAATTAAAAAGGTACATTGACAATAACCAACACAGAAACCAGAACATCTAAGAAAATAACACATAACAACTTGTAGTACACGCTCGATCATTGCAACAAACACAACAACACTTAATCTAAACTACTCGAGTATCACTGCAAGAACAAGTGGATTTTCAACGCCTCGGTTAACCTCTCCACTGTGTGTCCAAAACATTAGATCCACGTCCACATCGTCTTTCACACGGTCCCAGTAATACATGTAGGTGTCTTCTGGATTATTATCCGTCAACGTAATGTATGGACAACGGTAATCTATCTGTTTAACTTTTCTGGTCGGACCATCTAGTTGACGAAACCCAGTGTTGATGGCTCTAACAATTCTCTGGAAATTCCAATGGGGGTTAAGGCAGACACGCATGTGACTACCTTCCTAAAAAAAACGACAGCCCAAACTGAGTTCATTTTTAGTGTTTGCAGTAAGAATGAAGAAAGAGTTGGTACTTCAACTCCACACACACACACACACCTTTATTTATAGTGGGTGAAATACCGCGGAAAATAATTTTGCTAATTATTAATAACTTAAATACTAATTGGAAACTTTGTAATGTTAATAAAACATTTCATTAATATATGCTCAGAGCATTTAATTGGACGGTACAGAAGTAGCTGAAATGATAAAGAAACTGCAACATCTAGGATATTACAACGGTTAGGACAATGTCTTCTCTGTCCTCCATCATTCGAGTGCATTGAATGTCGTCCTCCATTGTCTCCCACCAACGCTGTCTTTCAAGAAAAGCACCTCCCCTTGTTCTAAGTCTCTTGATAGATCTGATTTGTTCGCCTTGACTCCACTCTCCCTCCAAAAACCTGAGAAGGGTTCTCTTAAGCTGGTCCATGGATTGAATGTTCCAAAACATTACCTGCATGGGAGGTTTGACGGCAGAGAAAATAACGTATCCGTTTCTTCGAACAATGGGAGGTTGATAGAACCACTTGGTGAACGCGGGGTATGCCTTAAACCAACCTGGATTTCAATACTACCGCCGAGAAATAGCGTTGACAAATCCAGATGCAGGGAGGTGGATTGACAGCATTGATAGAGCAAGATGGACTAGGTCATACGACGATGGGGCTAGGTGGGGCCACATGACTACAAATCTTGTGGAATCAATGAACGGGGTTTTCAAAGGCATACGAAACCTACCTGTAACTGCCATTGTTAGTGCTACGTATTTTCGGATGGCAACTTTGTTCGCCACATGAGGTAAGAGGTGGAATTCAGTGTTACAAACACAACAGGTATATAGCGATGTCTGCATGAAATATATACAACAGGAATCTGCCAAGGGTAACACTCATCGGGTGACCGAGTTCGACCGTCATGGCCACACCTTCAGTGTCAAAGAAACAATTGACCATAACCAGGGGCTTCCACGACAAGAGTATCGCGTCAATATCCCAGGTCGTTGGTGCGACTGTGGCCAATTTCAAGCATATCGCATGCCTTGCTCCCATGTCCTTGCAGCATGTTCACACACTCACTTTGATGCATTATCTTTGGTATCAGAAATTTATAAAGTATCAACGTTGCTCAACCTATACGACAACTACTTTCCGGTGGTAGCAATGGAGGCATATTGGCCTGTGTACGAGGGGGAAACAGTTTGGCATAACGATTTAATGCGTCGGAATAAAAGCGGTCGACCAAACAGCAGGCGTATTAGAACCGAGATGGACGTAACTGAAAAAATGCAGAGGAAGTGTAGTATATGTCGTGAGGTAGGACATAATAGGACCAAATGTCCCAATCGTGGATCTAGTTCCACAACATAGTTATTAGTTTCGATGATGTTTGTAATTTACTTTTTCAATGAAATGAACTTTTTTTTTATAAATTTTATGGGTTACAACACAAAAAAAATTACTAAATAAAAAAAAGTTCATGGTACATATTGAAAGAAATTACCAAATATTACCATGGAAAATGTCTTTAGTCAATTACACATATGGGCCCTCTCTAAAAGATCAAAATGTCTTTAGTCAATTACACATATGGGCCCTCTCTAAAAGATCAAAATGTCTTTAGTCAATTACACATATGGGCCCTCTCTAAAAGATCAAAATGTCTTTAGTCAATTACACATATGGGCCCTCTCTAAAATATCAAAATGTCTTTAGTCAATTACACATATGGGCCCTCTCTAAAAGATCAAAATGTCTTTAGTCAATTACACATATGGGCCCTCTCTAAAAGATCAAAATGTCTTTAGTCAATTACACATATGGGCCCTCTCTAAAAGATCAAAATGTCTTTAGTCAATTACACATATGGGCCCTCTCTAAAAGATCAAAATGTCTTTAGTCAATTACACATATGGGCCTTTATTAGTCTAAATATTCTTTTAATGAAGAATAAATTAGATAGTTCATTAGCATATGCTCCAAATTTAGGTAGATAGTTAACTAAAAAAAAAGACAAAATGAGAGAAAACAAGAAATATTTGGTGAAACCTACATTTTAAGAATGCATCATAGAAATTCTATTATATTTTGACAGTAGTACAATAAAGAGTATTAATTACATAGGACTATACTAAGCAATAATCTACAAAATGTTAGGCTAAGAGAATATTATAGAATACTCTAGAGTATATTTACATATTATTCATATATATTAAATACAAAACAATATTGAAGTTGTTTTGGTGTAGACATAACCGAGAATAATCAAAAGGTATTTCTTGAGACCGATTGTTTATGCACAAGTAACTGTATCAATGGTAAAGCACTCAAAGGCTAAAACCAATGTTGATTCCTTAAGAAGATCCAAGTTTACCTGATGTGCGAAACCGTGGTAATTAGTAAACTTTCAAGCGTTACAATATATTTAAATTTAAGTATTCATTCATATGCATAAATTAAGACCATAACATCTCCGGTTCATATATCAGTAACTTAAAAATAAGTGCAGAATCATTTTAATCTCAACAAGCATGAAAAAATTGGGAGTTCAATTCCAACACCTCCTCTCTTAACCTTCATAAACTTCATAAATTGCATATAGTTACTGTGTCCAAAATCGATATCTCTTCAATGGTTTCCTTCCATAAATAAGCCTGGTAGCAAACACTACGCATACCCTTCCAATGAGTCAAAAAATAGGTGAAATTAACTTTCAATGTGAAATTTACAGCATCTTTTTTTCAACCTGTTTTCTGAAATCAAAAGGAAAAGAAAAGAGAAGTTAAAATCTATAATAGAAAATTAAAGCATTAATGTTATAGATTTGGTGTTGCAAGAGGAAATTACATCAAACCATTTTATTACAAAGTATATATTTTCCATTTATCATTCACAAAACCAATTCATTTAATAACAAAGCAGTGCATCCATAAAATTAACTAAAAAAAATATTAAGTGATTCCACACTATCAAGGAAACTGAATGTATGCTGAATAAATGATTTAGAACAAGAGAAGACGTGTCTTACAAGGAAGGGTTCCCTTTCTATAAAGGACTACTCCTTTAAAATAATAACTATTAAACATACAGACTTACATATTCCATCATAATTCATTTTGTTTAAAAATGAGTTATAATATGAAGCTTGTTTGATTTTGTATCAATTTAGAATTGAATTCATCAAAAATTCATCTTTTGGCCTGGCATACTGAAAATCATTAATGGGATTGGCAAATCTTTTCATCCAAAGATAAACTATTTTCAATTCTACAGCCAGTAACTAGTGTTCTAAACCAACACAATTCCCTAGCAACCCAACATCACCCAATTGAAAACCATACCTCATCAACCTTATCTCGCCATCGAAATTCAGCATGAAGCATATTTCTAATGACATTATAAACAAGTGCGGGATAGAAGTGTGCTCAAGCGGATGCTCTAACAACCTAAAATGTCCTCTTACAGACTAACTGCCTAATTGTCCATAACATATTTCCCTTTGGAATAAGGTCTAAGCCCATTAGCTTGTTTGGGCAAGATGAATTGATGTTGGAAGAATCTTCTGGTCTGATTAATGCATGGAAAGGCGGTCCTCTTCCGTTGGGCAGTAGGGGAATGCATTGCTTTATCTTTGAATTAATTGTTTATAAGAATGAGCAAGAACCTGAGAGTGGACTGGAGCTATCCTCAACTATGCACATGCTTAATTACGCAGGTTGTGTTGTCATGGAGTTACGATCTATAGGATAAAGGATCAACATGTCTTGTCATGGAATTATGTTGTTACTGTCACAGGTGATAGCCATATGTTTAATTTTGAATGCTTGATAACATAGATGATAGGAGTACAGCAAGATGTTGGAAGCATAGTATGTATGGAAAGAGTTGAGGACTATAACATGACATGCTAGGAACTCATAGTAGAATGGTGGAATTGTGAACTGGTTTTGTATTGGAAATTTGTTAATGTTACATGTTTTCAATTTATTTCAACCTTTCAGCAGCTAGAAACCGTGGATTATTCATACATAACATCTACCTGACTGGAAGCAAGTTGAAAGATATTGAAGTTTGTTGAGGAAGTTAATAAGAATGGTTTACACTAAGATCCAAAGCATCAAAATTGTTTGAATTACAATAAAATTCATATTAATCAGAACTATCTATAACTCTGATCTTTCTCCTTTTACTCTTAACCCACTTTTATGTTCAAGCACTGTAAGACACTGAACAAGCGAACAAATATCATTTCTTCGACAAAATTACAGTGGTGATCACTAATAAAATATATCATGTAAACAGGGCACAATGTTATAAATTAAGAACAATTGAGACACGGCTGAACCTTTCACCACATACTTGTTCTCTAATTGCAATCATCCACAGTACTACTTTCCATTTAGATCTATGTCTTTCTAATGTGCTAGGGAAAAACAATAAAACACTATCGAAAGGTAGACAAAGAGTATTCCTTTGAAAATACAACTACATGTTTAGTCTTTGTTCATGCTTCTGTTTAAAAGAATAACTAAGGTACATTCTTGGCAAACTTGAGGCACTAATTACACATGTTCCCCTCCTACCCAATGATTATACATCAAATTATAGTTTAGCATATCATTGCTCATAAAGTGCATTGACATGCATATGAAGTCACAAACAAGTAAAACTAAATATAACTAAGCAGGCACTGCATACATAAATTAAGAATCATGTTCTATAGACATGTGCACTGAGATAGAATCATTTTCTATCGACTTGTGCACTGAGACAAAGATTGTGAAGGGTTTTGAGAGAAGGAAGTAGAACAGAAGAATCTGAAAAACCCTCTTTCACGCTGAAACTAAAAAGCTCGAGAACCACAGAAAAATTAACTGGCACTACAGAAAAATTAACTACGTACAAAAGATATTAAGTGATTCCACACTAACAAGGAAACTGAATGTATGCTAAATAAATGAACTAGAACAAGAGAAGACATGTCTTACAAGGAAGGGTCTCCCTTTCTATAAAGGACTACTCCTTTCAAATACTAACTATTAAACATACAGACTTACATATTCCATCATAATTCAGTTTGTTTAAAAATGAGTTATAATATGGAGCATGTTTGATTATATATCAATTTAATAATTGAATTCATCAAAAATTCATCTTTTGGCATATTAAAAATCAGTAAAGGGAATTGTGAATTGGTTTGATGTTGTTAGCCTGCTAATTGGGAACTGGTTTGGTATTGGAAATTTGTTAATGTTACATGTTTTTAATTTATTTCAACCTTTCAGTAGCTAGAAACAAATTCGGATTATTCATACATAACATAGTTGAGAGATATTGAAGTATGTTGAGGAAGTTAATAAGAATGGTTTAAATTAAGAGAAGAACCAAAGCATCAAAAATTGTTTGAATTAAATAAAATTCATATTAATCAAAACTATCTATAACTCGAATCTTTCTCTTTTTACTTTTAACCCAATTTTATGTTCAAGCACTGTAAGACACTGAACAAGTAAAACTGAATATAACTAAGCTACCACTGCATACATAAATTAAGAATCATTTTCTATCAACATGTGCACTGAGACAGAGCCCATGAACACTAAAGTTCAAATTCAAACAACCAAATCTAGCAGTTGCATGGTAAAAGTAGAAGCTAATCAAGTGACAAGAAAGATAGAGTAACTACGACTTACATTGAATGGCTAACAAATTGTAACTTTACACGTTACAGAGGCCCTTGGGAATGAGGATATTAGTCTTGTTAGTCGAGCATGTCTAACTTTCCTTATTTGCATGGTTTGTAAAACTTCTGCATTCCTCAAAATATAGCTTACTAGCAGAAGCTCACCTTGAAGGCCTAAGAAGTTGAATAGATTGCATGTTGTAAGGTGTAATGAAAGGCATTCTGGAACAACATCTAGGTCTACCCACTCTTCTCTGTCATCTATTCTACTCCATATTTCCTGGTCTACTTCAGCCTATTAACAATGCACATAAAAAAAACATAAAATGTGTATTAAAATCCCACACTAGATGAGGCGAAAAATTAATAGACAAATAATATATGATCCTCAACAAACCTGATCAATGTGAAGCTTTTGAAGCTTAGGAAAGTGGTTGAGAAGTTCTACTAATAACTGCCAACTATAACTAAAAGAAATAAGTTCAAGTTGGGTCAAATCGTGAAAAGTAGGAATCAATTCATTCGAGGAAGGTCCCTAGTTCAAATATGTAGAAAAATCATTGTTAGGAATGAGAGTAAAATTGTCACACACAAAGGTAAAAGGAAAACAAAATACATATCAAGCACATATTTCCTTTACAAACAAACCTGATGGATTTTAAGGCGCAGAGAATGTGTGTTGTGAACTGTTTTCAACGGAAAATAACACGGAGTACAATCAATATCAGCTCTGGTCAAGTTCGTCAAACAAAAGCTGTTCCACTCGCTACAAGTTAGAGATTCATAAGAATCAAACCCGATATTAGATGTTCCTAAATCCTCGAGAGTTGGACATCCAGATAGAAACGTGATTAAAGTCTCGAAGTTTAGGGAACCAAATATATTCCAAATGAAGGGTTTTGAGAGAAGGAAGTAGAACAGAAGAATCTGAAAAACCCTCTTCCACGCGGAAACTAAAAAGCTTGAGAACCACAAGTGTTTTGCAAGTGAGAATGGTGATGGGAAATTTAGGAAGTAACACCGAGCTGAGACGGAGAAAAAGGTACTCAACTCTTTGTTGTATCGCAAAATTGAGCCATTTGGTTATAGTGATCATGAAGCACTGAAAAAGATGTCTGTATGTAACGTCAAGGTGGAAAGTCTTAATGGGAAGTGTGACATCTTGCGAAACCAAAATAGAGTATAAAAAATCTTTAAACTCAAATGCTGTGATTCGTTCTAGAAGTGTCTGTTGGAAGCGCAAAGTGGGAACTGAGAGCCATAGATGGTTCCACCTCTTTGAGAGAATGCTTGTAGCCACGGATTGTTCGGTTTGAAGAAAAGAGAGAATGTGACAGAGAATATGTGCTTATCATATCAGCCATTCATATTTTCCGGTTCCGAACAACAGAAGAAGAAGAAGGACTGATTATGGAAATTGGTTTTTGTTTTCAACGTATTAGGGTTTAACCAAGAAAAGGAAAATAATGATAAATTAAAAGACAAACATAAAATTTTCAATTTTCACATACAAACAATAATATAATTTAAATTACAAATTAATATCTGTAACAAATTATTTATAGCAACAAATTATATAATATAGATACATTTATAAAGATATAGAAAAATAAATATTTAATAAAAATATGAAAAATGTATATAAATAATAATTGACCTGTCTTTCAAAAACTGGAAAAAAAAAACTTAATTTATATATTTTGTTTTCCATTCAAAAAACATTGATTTGTATTTAATTTTTATATACATTAAAATCAATCCATTTTAAAAGTGCACTATTAAAAACAAATATTAAAATTATTTAATATGAGTGAATTTATAAATTATCAAAAAAAATCTAATTTAAAACTGCAGTATTCTTAGAAAATATTAAAATTATTTAATATATATGCATTTATAAAGTTATAGTAAAATGAATATTTGATAAAAAAAAGGAAAAATTGAAAAATATTTTAAATAATATATCCGTTTGACATCGAAATATATCTATAATATAAGAAAATAAGTGGCTCTGGTTTTTACAAAATTACCCATCTTTACTTTTTGTACACCTATTAAAATTGTTGGTTTTTTGGTCTATCCACACAATTGTCCATTATATCTTAATATTTTATTCACCTATTTTATAACTTATTTTCACCATTCTTTCTCTCTCTTCACCTTTTTAGTTTTCTACCCCAATCTCTCTATACTCCATTTACTCTTAAAAAAAATGGTATTTATGATCCACAAAATTTTAATAAAAAATAATATAATGGAAAAAATTATTATTGATCTAAATATTTTTGTATACAAAAATTTACTATTCATTCAGATATTTTTGTAAATGATACCTAAACATAAATAATATTTGTATCAGAAAAATCTATTATTGATCTAAATATTTTTATATAAGAAAAATATTATTTATGATTAAAAAAATTTTTATTCAAAAATGGTATACAGGAAAAAATCTATTATTGATCTAAATATTTTTTATCCGAAAATTTACTATTCACTCAATATTTTTATAAATGATATCTAAACAAAAATAATATTTGTATACGGAAAAAATTTATTATTGATCTAAATATTTCTATATACGGAAAATGATATTTATGATCCAAAAATTTTTATTCAAAAATGGTATACGGGAAAAAAAATCTATTATTGATCTAAATATTTTTATATACGAAATTTACTATTGATATAGATATTTTTGTAAACATTACCTAAACATAAATAATATTTGTATACGGGAAAAATCTATAATTGATCTAAATATTTTTCTATATGAAAAATGGTGTTTATGATCCCAAAAAGTTTAATTTAAAAATGATATGTGGGAAAAATTTATTATTGATATAAATATTTTTATATACGAACATTTACTATTGATTCAGATACATTTATAAACGATACCTAAACATAAATAATATTGTATACGGGAAAAAAATCTATAATTGACCTAAATATTTTTCTATATGAAAAATAGTATTTATGATCCAAAAAATTTAATTCAAAAATGGTATACGGGAAAAAAATCTATTAATGATCTAAATATTTTTATATACAAAAATTTACTATTGATCCAGATATATTTATAAACGATACCTAAACATAAATAATATTGTATACGGGAAAAAATCTATAATTGACCTAAATATTTTTCTATATGAAAAATAGTATTTATGATCCAAAAAAATTTAATTCAAAAATGGTATACGGGAAAAAATCTATTAATGATCTAAATATTTTTATATACAAAAATTTACTATTGATTCAGATATTTTAGTAAACGATACCTAAACATAAATAATATTTGTCTATGGGAAAAAAAATTTATTGATCTAAATATTTTTCTATATGAAAAATGGTACTTATGATCCAAAAAATTTAATTCAAAAATGGTATACGGGAAAAAGTCTATTATTGATTTAAATATTTTTATATAAAAAAATTTACTATTGATTCAGATATTTTTGTAAATGATACTGAACATAAATAATATTTAAATACGGGAAAAATATATTATTGATCTAAATATTTTTATATACGAAAAATGGAATTTATGATCCAAAAAAATTTATTCAAAAATGATATACGGGAAAAAATCTATTATTGATCTAAATATTTTTTTATACATAAATTTACTATTCATTCAAATATTTTTATAAATGATACCTAAACAAAAATAATATTTGTATATGGAAAAAAATTATTATTGATCTAAATATTTTAATATACGAAAAATGGTATTTAGATCCATAAAAAATTTATTCAAAAATGGTATATGACAAAAAAATCTATTATTGATCTAAATATTTTTATATACAAAAATTTACAATTTATCCAAATATTTTTGTAAATGATACCTAAACATAAATAATATTTGAATAGGGGAAAAAATATATTCTTATCTACATATTTATATATAAGAAAGATGATATTTATGATTCAAATATTTATGATCCAAGAATGATATAAGAGGGAAAAAAATTATTATTGATCTAAATATTTTGATATACGAAAAATTTATTATTGATCTAAATATTTTTTCATTTTAAATATTCTATTTAAAATAAATATATTATGTAAATAAATGCGCGTATCAGACCAGAACCCGTGCGTATGCACGGGTTTGTTACTAGTTGATATTGAAAAGAAAAAGAATTTGTCTTTTTTAAAAGATTATGTAGCCCAGAAAAATATGAAATTTGGCTAATTTTTTGTTTAGTACACAAAATAGTACTAATATTAATTGAAATATTTGATTTTGCTATTTATGACCAATCATGACTTTAGAATTTGTACGGAGGATCACGGTTGGATCCGTTGATCGAATGCTATTATTCTTTGAAATGACTTACACTTACTCTTTTTTTTAAGCCACATATATTGTAAAGAGAACTAAATGTTCTCAACCCACATATATTGTAAAGAGAACTAAATGTTCTCAACCAGATTACAAAAGATAACGAGACCAAGCTCGACAAAAAGAAAAATTACAAATCAATCATAATTTAAGATAAATAAAACAAAAGATTTTTACTAAATTCATTAAAATTGCAATTTGGATGATAAATCTTTCCCATCTATAATAATTACACATAACAAAAAAAGAAAATACAGATGCCGCCAATTTGCCAATTTACTGCGCAAGTGTTCAGTTGCGCACTAGTAATTATTAGAGATGTGTTATTTATATACTGGGTTTTTTACATTGTATTTTACACCTTATACCTTTATCAAATGAAAATGTTTTTTCACAAAAATCAAGAAAAAATAAATTATTAAAAAAATAAAACCTATGCATAGTATAGTATGTATTGAAATACGGTGTTAGTGTAAATAATTGGTGTACACTTAGCATTTCTGTAATTATTAACCCCTATACCGTACAGTGTCGTAGACAAATACTATTTCTTAACTTTTTTTATTTGTAGCACTCATACTCATAGGAACAACTATGGAATTTAGCCTCTAGATAGAAACTAAGCAACACTGATTTTAAGAGTCAACAGCTGCTTCAGAAAAAAGTTATCAAGTAAGATTCATATCTCTTAAATTTGTTCTTCACTCATACATAATCACTCACCATTCATTTTCATCAAATTAAATTATTCAATGGACTAATACTATTTTAATTTTTATTTAAAAGTTATTGATATTCAAGTATAGTTTTAAACTTTGGTATTCAAACTTATATCAATTAGACTAGTTTTTAATTTAAAACGAATTTTTTCATCTTATATCACTTTCATTAATATATGTTTTTCATTTATTATATTAGTGGAAGAAATATGTGTGTCCTCGGATAAAGAAGAAGTCAATGAAGCAAATGATAAATGCGGTGATAGTTTAGAAGCAAATATTTTTCATGATGATGAAAAACCTCGTGTTGGAATGATATTTAAATTTAAAGATGAACTTATAGACTATTACAAGAGTTATGGTCAGTTTATGGGTTTTGGAATTACTAAACTTAGTAGTAAAAATGGAAATGATAGGAAAAAATATTTTACTCTAGCATGTAGTCGTGGAACAAAGTATGTGAGCAAATCAAAGAATATTTTTAAGCCAAACCCTATAACAAAATCACAATGCAAGGCTAGATTAAATGCATGTATTTGCTTAGATGGAACTCTTACTATTTCAAGAATTGTTCTTGAACATAATCATGATATAATTGTCCTACTAAAGCACGTTATTTTAGAAGTAGTAAGAATTTGGAACCTCGTTTAAAAAGGAGGTTAGAACTCAATGATCAAGCTGGAATTAACGTAAGTAGAGATTTTCAATCTTTGGTTGTTGAAGCGAATGGGTATGAGAATCTAACGTTTGGTGAAAAAGATTGTAGAAACTATATTGATAAAGTAAGGAGACTACGACTTGGGGTAGGAGATGTTGAGGCAATTCAAAACTATTTTGTTAAAATGCAAAAGCAAAATAGCCAATTCTATTATGTGATAGATATTGATGATAAAAGTCGTTTACGAAATGTATTTTGGACAGATGCAAGAAGTAGGGCTGCATATCAATATTTTGGTGAAGCTGTAACATTTGACACCACTTACTTAACAAATAAATATGACATACCTTTTCCCCTTTTGTTGGAGTAAATCATCATGGTCAATCTATGTTGTTGGGTTGTGCTTTATTATTGAACGAGAATACTAAGACCTTTATTTGGTTGTTCACAACTTGGTTAGAATGCATGCATGGACGTACTCCAAATGCCATAATTACTTATCAAGACAAAGCCATGAAAAATGCAATTGAGGTTTTTTTTCCAAACGCTCGTCATCGGTGGTGCTTGTGGCATTTAATGAAAAAAGTTCCAGAAAAGTTAGGTAGGCACTATGATTATGAATCTATCAGAGCACTCTTGCATGATGCTGTATATGATTCTTTTAGTAAAAGTGATTTCATGCAAAGGTGGGAAAAAATGATTGAAGATTTTGGACTTCAGAATAGTGAATGGCTGTTAGAAAGTATAGGATGTATTTTTAGTATCGTCTCCTCAGGGATTGATGCGATATTATCGTCGTTCTACAGCTTAGTGTATTTTAAGTTAAGGTTTTGGATGTTTTTAGTGTCATGAAAGATAAATAGCATGAAAAGAAATTAAAGACAATAACTTAGGATTTAAAAACGGTTTGGTAAAACTGTGTCAAGATTAGTGTTCATTAGTTTGCTTCATATGTACTCTAATGATTATATATATGAACCTATTCATGATTAATACAATCATGTATCCTCTCGATACCGTTTATCTCTAAAGCAATATCGTGATTATTATCATATTCACCGTCAGATGATCTCTCATGCCGACAATCAACATGATAATCTTAAAAGCTTGATACTTGTGATTATCAACTCACAAATCTATCTCTAGAGTTTGTTTATTGATAGATGAATATCTTTTAGGTCTAGCTTTGAAACATATCTCTCAATAATGATCCAAAACAACAAATGAAACATAAATAACAAGATATTCACCATGTATTAATCATTAACCAAGTTCATACATAATAGATCAAAGAAAGTACATATTTACAAACTAACTACCTATAATCTTGACACAAGATGAAACTTAGCCCTCCATATCCATGGAAGCTTCAACAACAAGCAACAAACCAAGATTTAGTGACATCAAACTCAAGAAGATCAAAGAAAGATGTTTAGAAATCTTGATTTTCTCTTAAGGAAAATGGTTTTTTTTCTCTTCTTCTCTTGCCTTAGCTTTTTCTCCAAGTGTCTATTATGATAAAAACTATGCTAACCACTCTTAATCATCAATTTTATGTGGCTAAGAACAAAAGTTGAAAAAGTAGGTCCGCTGAGCGGAGAAGGTCCGCTGAGCGGAGCAGAAAAAATATCTAAATTGTCTTCAAGGTCCGCTGAGCGGACTTGCTGGTGGAAAAAACGCTCCCAATCCCTGCCTGGGTCCGCTTGGACTCCGCTGAGCGGACCTTCTTGCACAAAACTCCTTCTTTTTGCATTCCACCCTCATTGCAAGCTTGTTTTGATCATTCTTCTCATTCCATCTTGCCCAAAAGTTGTTAAAACCTAAAGAAAAACATTACAAGAGTTAATAAACTAACTTAATTTAGAAAATAAACACAAAGTTATTTATTTACATACTATTATATCAAAAGGTAATCAAATTTGGCACAAGAGTTTAAGAAATACCACAAAACTTATATACAAAATATGCACAAATGGGATTCTAACAACTCTCCCCAACTTTGATCTTTGTTTGTCCTCGAACAAAGCTAGCTCAAAAACATACATCATCGAATCACATAAGGTTAATAACATCAATTGAATGGTTCAAACTTGAGTTACATACCTACAAGATAAGTCTTCCTTGCTTGTACAAGATTCTAACATGACTATGAACCACTTTCTGAACACAAACTTTCAACACAATTGCATTAAAGAGATAATGTTCATGAATGAATCACCTAGGTTTCACTTCACAAAATAATTGAAGGACAATTGCCATGATAGCAAAAGGGACAAATCACACTCACTAGCAATGATGCACATCCAAAACAATTCATATATTCATCTGTACTATGCACACGAGACAATGAAGTCCTCAGTGATCTTTGTCTCATTTTTGCATGGATGATTGTTTCTTTGTTTTCTTGAACCCTCAACCATGATTTTTGGTATGAATTTTTACCTTGCCTTAGAAAGTAGGGAGTATTCATATGATGGTGTGGTTGAATTCAAGTTGGGGAGAGAAAATGGTCTCTACTTATTTGGTTGTTGCTATGAGGTTGAAAAGAAAAGAAAAAATGTGAAAAGAAAAGAAAAGAAAAAGAAAGAAAGAAAAAAATGTGAAAAAGTTTTGAAAAACAAAAAGAAAATAGAAGTGAATAATTGTGCTAATAAGTATTGTGATTGGTTTGAGAAACTTGTGGTTAAGGAAGTAGTTTAATCGAGATTTTGTTGTTTGAATCTTTGGTGGATTGATCACTCCCTTAGGTTTAGTCAAGTTTTTGTTTCGATTAGCCTTAGGACATATCCCTTGTTTGTTAACCTAGCCACATTACAACCTTGAAAAGTCCTTGTGATTCTTGCTTTTGTATCTTCAATGTAATTTTTGGATGAATGCATAATTTAATCTTTTGTTTGCAAGATTGTTGGATGAGTGTTAAAAGTCCTTCACCTTTGTCTGTTCTTCATCCATTGATGAAATTTTGCTAGGTGTGATTCATGAGATAGCATGTATTGTGTTAGAATGTTTTGTATGTTTTTTGTGCTTATGATTCGTTTCGTTTATATGTTGTCGTTGTAGGATAGTGGTAAGTGCTTACTTTGTTTATACATTTTTGTATTAAGCCATACATTTGTTTTTGGTTTTCAAAACTTGTTGAACACTCAAAGACAAGCATTTAGCAAAAACAACATGGACATTGACAAAAAGGCTCAAAAGGGTTAACAAATGATCACACACTCACAAGGTGAATTGACTATTTGGTTATGGTGGTTGTGCTCAAAATGAAATAAAATGCCTTGATCCTTTTTATGCTTTCATAAAATCAACATAAACAAAAGATTAAGCATAATAAAATCCAGTTAAAACAAAGATTGTGGCCTCCAGCATATGTAAACAATGGAAAGCTTCCTCACATTTATGGTTTGGGAACTAAAGTGATTCAATCAACAAGCAAGTAATGCAAGAGAATGAATTGTATGGTAATTGTACAAATGAAAAGTTTCCTAAACATGTTATGCTATAGAAAGCGATAAATGAGTACCTTGAATGATACAACTTCAAAAATAATATCCTACCATACATCCGCAAGTTGAAACACTCAAGCTTTGGAAAATCACCTCAAAAATCTTCGAATTACCGAACAAAATTTGAGTACAAACAACCAACAAAAGAATTAGAAAAACAAAACTAGTATATACTACTAATTAGCCTTGGTTAGAGTGGGAAAAAGGAGTGAACCAAGTGGAATAGGAATCCCACTGATACTAAGCAAGAAAACAAAATTCTGCTATGCTCGCTTAGCGGGCACATCAGAACTCAGAAAAATCAGAATTGCACCAGCTGTTCCAATCACACACCACTTCACCTAAATTCCTCTTAAACATAAAAATAAACAAAACTTTACAACCGTTGGGGTGCCTCCCAACAAGCGCTTGTTTTACGTCGTTAGCTCGACGCCTTTATTGTTTAGGTGTTTGGAAAGTAGCTTTCTCCAATCATGCCATGGTGACGTCTCACCGCACAAGCCTAAAGAAAGTGTCATAACCAACCACTCAACAAACGTTACGGGTACAAATATATACAATGATTAAACGAACATAAAAACGAAAGTATACAACTATATACACAAACAAACCCACATGTACAAGTTTGGAACAAATACAATTATTATCATACAAAAAGAGAAAATTGGTGAATGTTGGATTCACAAGTTGTAAAGTGAAGATTTTGAATAACGAACTGGTCCGATCTCAACGTGTTTCACCAACATTCACCAACAAAGTATACTTGTATGCAAACATATACAAGTAACTATATGGTGAACATAAATAAGTAAACATGTACAAGTAAATATATACACGTGAAACTATACAATATATACGTTATCTACAAAGTTCAAAACCAAGGAAACTACTGCGATGCAATCCACAACCATCCCCGGCAACGGCGCCATTTTGTTGAATGCAGTATAGGGCAAGCAACAGAAAATATTTGGAAATATTGATCCGGGAATTATCGTCCTCAGAGATGGAGAGATGCCATTCAACAGTTTCTACGGTTTCGAGCTCGGGATTGAATGAGCAAAAAGTAAACAAAGATATAGACAGGTAAGAATAAACACATTCTTAGAAGAGAAAGAACTTATCAGGAATGTAAATATATCCACTCTTCACAAACATACACTTATCAACCCGTTATACTCAACCTACGATACTCATCTATGTCATCACGTATCTCTCACATAAGTGCCCATCTCTGGAGCACAAATGAGATCATCTCATAACTAAGGTTATCTCTAACGCGAAGTCACGAGAACATCTGTATTCTCGCGTCGGCGATCTCTCGCGCGCCGCTCAAACACAAAAGCGTTAAGTATAGATACCCACAGTGAATGCTAGTTCTAAATCTATCTCTAGAGTTCAGAAACTAACAGATAATCATCCTAGATAAGGATTCAAGAAGTTTATCTCTAAAGCACCCCAAATCCCCAGCATAGAGCAAAAATCCAGGATAACATCAACACAGATTTGTAAAGCAAGTTAAATATAACATTATAATCGGTAAATATACATAAGATTCAAGTAAATATACAAACAAAACCCAACCAAAGAGAAATACACAAAGAAGAAGAGAAATGAACCGAAAATCTCCCGGTTTGTCAGCTCCGTTCGATGCTCAATCCACCCCCGATCATCCGTATGCAACCTCCGAAGTTATTTTCTAAGCCAATTCTACTCTAAGAATGAAGTTGATGGGTTGGGTATTTTTGAGTCCCAACACCATCAACTTCATTCTTGGAGAAGGTCCGCTGAGCGAAGCAGAAAAAATATCTAAATTGTCTTCAAGGTCCGCTGAGCGGAGGGGGTCCGCTGAGCGGACTTGCTGGTGGAAAAAACGCTGCCAATCCATGCCTGGGTCCGCTTGGACTCCGCTGAGAGGACCTTCTTGCACAAAACTCCTTCTTTTTGCATTCCACCCTCATTGCAAGCTTGTTTTGATCATTCTTCTCATTCCATCTTGCCCAAAAGTTGTTAAAACCTAAAGAAAAACATTACAAGAGTTAATAAACTAACTTAATTTAGAAAATAAACACAAAGTTATTTATTTACATACTATTATATCAAAAGGTAATCAAATTTGGCACAAGAGTTTAAGAAATACCACAAAACTTATATACAAAATATGCACAAATGGGATTCTAACAATGGCTGAAAGGGATATTTAATGAGAGAAATCGTTGGGTTCCTGCATATGTAAGAGAAACATTTTGGGCAGGAATGTCAACGACACAAAGAAGTGAAAGTATGAATTCGTTTTTTGATGGCTATGTAAATGCAAAGACAACATTGAAGCAATTTGTCGAACAAATGCCAGCCTGATTCCATTTCAAACACACAACTTTCAGCTCTTGGAACTTACTCACCACGCATTCAATTGACATGGCTCTTTGGTCATTGGGAAGAAGGCATATGATAACACACATTTGGTGTGGCACTTGAATCGAAAAGATGACTGAAGCTCCTTACAAATTGCCATGAAGATAGTATTTAAGGTGTTTGACATATTTTAGATGTTTGATGAGAAATCTACCTGGCACCTTGGCTCAAATCAGTTTGAATCTTCCAACTTCTTAGCCCCATAACTTTTTATCCAAATAATTGATGGAGAAACTCTCACCTACAAAGTTGTTGATTACCATGAGTTGAATAATTTCACTTTACACCTTGTCTTGAATTAAAACCTAGATCCATGTGAAAAATAGGCTTGAAGTTGACTGCCCAACCATTCTAAAAAACTCCAAAAAATTCTCTTAAGTCCCTTAACTTTCCCTTTTTAGTAATTTCCAATTTCAACTACCTTCCACTTTTGACAACTTTTGATTAAATCTTAATTTTATTCATTTCCATGATATTTCTTAACCAAATTTCTCCAAAAATTCATAATGCTAAGTTTGACTATGATTTTGACCAAAATTCTAAAAAGTCTATTGTTTGATTTTTGGTCCCAAATGAAATTTTTGATCAATGAACCTCCAACTCCACTTCAATTACGCATCATCCAATGAAATCATCTGAGTGTCTCAACATGGACCCGTGACACCTCATAACTCATCTCAACTCCTGATTAAAAAAGGTTGACCAAAAATTCAACTGAGTTGACTTTGGTCAAAACCTTAATTTGGGAGACCAGGTGAACTTGAAACATGTCTTTTGAATCAAAGCCTTGATCTGAGTAGGGGTGTACGTGGGTTGGGTTGGACTGGTTTTGGCCTAACCCGTTACTCAACCCATTCAAATTTCAATGGGTTGGGTTCGTCGTCCAACCCACAATTTCATTATCAAAACCAACCCGAACTGACCCGTTCATTTATTGGTTGGGTTGGGTTCAAGGGTTGTGTTTTAAATTTAAAAAATAATAATTTTTTTCAATTTAAAAATATTGTAACACAATTCAATACATTTATATTCATTTCTAACACACAAAATGGATGAAGCACATCATATAATATCTAATAATATTCATAGACATGACATAACACTACATAATAGTATAAAATTCCACAAGTCACATTATTTTTATAAAATACGTAAGTTGGAAATGATACAAAAGAAAATAAGAAACAACATTTAGTCTTATAATTACGTAAATTTATTGATTTAACAGTATTATTGGTGGAGAATAAAGCTTTTTTGGAAAAATTATGGTTAAACTGAGATAATAATTTATATTTCTATTTAAAATAATAAAAAAATACTAATGCAACATTAATGGGTTGGGTCAACGGGTCTGCGGGTTGCAAAGCTCAAACCTGATACCCGAACCAAAACTATATAGGTTGTTGCGGGTTGGGTTGGGTATACCCGTAAATGAATGGGTTCGGGTAATTTATGGGTTGGTTAGGTTTAGGTTCGCGGATTCGTGGGTCGACCCACACCCATGAACACCCCTAGATCTGAGAATTGTGAAACCCTAATTTCAGGAAGAACAGGGTAAAGATATTGCAATTCAATGAAACCTCTGATTCATCTCTTTTAATTAAGAAATCTTTTGATAGAATCTTCTTTCTTGTCAAATTTCTTAGAGAAATAACAATGTTGTGAATGCATGTATTGAGTTATGCCCTAAATGAAATGTGTTTATGAATGTGATGTGAAACCTCTTTTAGGTTAAAAATGGGTGGATAAATTTTAGGGTGCAACAGTTATGATATTGTGAAAATATTGTAGTTTTTTTAATGTATTTAATTTATGTCTCTATTTGTTGTTAAGTGTTGTTTGTGTTGTTGTTGTTTAGAGTTGTTTATGTTGTTATTGGTTATGCGTTGTTTGTGTTGTTGTTTAATCTTTGTTTGTGTATGTTCAGTTGTAACACCAAAATATTTTAGGAATAAATAAAGTCTAGTTGATTTCACGAAAGATAGTACAAATACATGACATACAATTATTGGTAAGTGAAGGTTTCTCCACGATTAGGACAATTAATTTTATTGTGCCCGACTTGACGACATATGGTACACTTTCTTTCCATTTTTCCATGATCACCCATTTCGATTCTGATACGTGTGCTGTTGGGTCGACCATTTTCTTTCGCCGCATGTTGTCATTATGCCAAACTACCTCCCCCTCACACGCAGGCCAGTAATCCTATTTTTCCATCACTGGAAATGCATTGTTGTATACTCCGAGCAAGGTGTCGGTCTTGTAAATGGGAGATAAGAGTGCTAAGACATCTCGGTGCGCATATGAACATGTTGCTATGACATGGGAGTAAGGCATGCGAAAGGCTTGAAACTTTCCGCAGTCACACCACCTTTCTTCTAGAAGAACCCTGTTTTCTTGTCTCGACAGGCCCTCATTATGGTCAATTGTTTCTTTGACACTGAAGGTGCACATGAATCGGTCGAAAGATGTAACATTGTGGCTACTGGAAAATTATTCTTTCATAAATTTTACGCAGCTTTCGCTGAACAGTTGTCCCGATTCTGAAACTGCACTCCACCACTCACATCTTCTTGCGAATAGGGAAGTCATCCTAAAGTAGGTTGATCTCACCAAGATAGTAATCGGAAGGTGTCTGATTCCCTTAAAAACACCATTCATTGACTCCACAAAATTTGTAGTCATGCACCCCAATCGTTGCTCGTTGTCGTAAGCCCTAGTCCATTTCTCTTTGGCTAGATTATCTATCCATCTGTCTTCATCCGAATTTGACAATACGATTTCATGTCGATAATGTTGGAACGTTGGTTGAATTAATGCATATCCAGCATTGGTAAGATTCTCCTAAAGAACCTTATCCTTGATCTCCCGCATGAAATTTTGCACAATATGTCGAATATAGTAGACATGCATTGAAGGTGGGTCGTGCCAACTGTTTGCTGGATTGTTGTACGCACTCTCAATGGAAGCATGCCTATTTGAAATCAAATAGAGCCCAGGTTGGGGAGCAACGTGTATGTTTGGAGATTTCTGAGAAAGAAACTCCAACCCCCATCAGTTTCACCTTCCACAAGAGCGAACACAATTGGAAAAGTATTACTGTTTCCATCTTGTGAAACAGCCATCAACAAGGTTCCCTTGTATTTACCGTACAACCAAATGCCATCTGCATACTACAGCTATGTATGCATGCATGTACGCCTATATTATAGCTTTTACCTATGTTTGCATGCATGCTCGCCACTCGGTACCCATGCAAAAGACTTCAGCATCCACCATCCCTTCTATAAATAATCCCTTCAATGAACTCATTTCCTCATCAAACACTTCATCTCACTTCTTCACAAAAACTTAAACTTTTCAACTTCCAAGCAAGTTTCCAAGTTCTTAAAGATGCCTCAACTTCTAACCATGGGTGAAAGGCACAGAGGAACTAAGGTGAACCTTCAGACAAACTTTCCTTAAAACTAAGGTTTACCTTATGATACTTTTTGATAACCACTTATTTCCATAGTCGACAGGTAACACTGTCAATTATTTTTATTTAAGTTTGTTTGACAATATCAATGAAATTAGAAAGTATAATTGGGGTCTGCCGCTTTGGCCATATTGTATCAATCTCTCTGTTAGAAGCAAAAAACAATACTTGCACATTTTATGGATGCGCATTCTTGCTCCAAGTATGGGGTTAGTAGAGAATGCCCACACTCTCCCCTACAAACGACGTCAACTACACATTCCTTTATGCAACAAAGTAAGTTTACAACTCTATTTCAATTTTCTCACTCTCTTATAGAAAAAATTGGAAATAACATGTTCCCTCCTTTTTTTTTCAAGTTTTTGTGGTACGGGGTTGGATTACAGCAAGAACCCAAGGGGGAATATTTTGTTCCAGTTGCTACCAACCATATATGGCTACCCTACCACCACGACAAAATTTTGAGGGCATGGGGAACTGACTCTTAAATAGTACGATCGAAAAGTACATGGACAACGAGCGCATGGAGGGGCTATTCCAAGGTCTACCTACCCAAACACAACAAGAACCTCAAATGGGTAGGGGTCGACAACTACCCCAACAAAATCGGGTAGCGCCTAGGTGCGAAATTGACAGTCGTTACGGTGACAATAGGCATTACAATATTTGTAATCGTTTTTTTAAAAAGTTTTAATGCATCTCTTATCATTAATATATATTTCCATATTTTTAATAATTTATTAAATATTTAATTCTATATAAAACAACAAAATTAAAAAATTAAAAAAAAAAAAGATCTTAGGCATTGGTGCCACCCCACATGGCCCCATTTTGGGCTTCCACATATGCGCATGGGGATGGCGCATTGGTTAAAAGATTAAAACAAAGGCGCTATGGGGTGACTCCTATTTGTAGGGATCCCTCTAAACCTGGTTACCCAAATAATTTTTTTTAAAAGTTATTTTTATTTTATTTTTTTAAATTTGGTTATTTAAATTCTTTTTAGAGTTGAAATCTTCATTTTTTTTCTAGAAATATGGTGAAGGTTTTAAATAGTGATATTCTATAAACCCATTATAAATATTAGTGATGTTGAATATCTAATAAGAAAATTTCTTTAGCCACCTCCCTATGGGGGTCACCCCCAGCGAAAATTCCAAAATACCCCTGCTTCGGAAGTTAATTTCCGAAAGCGTCTTTTTTTGAAAAAATTGACTTATTTCGGAAGTTCATTTCCAAAAACATTATTTCGGAAGTTCACTTCCGAAATACTGCGATTTCTGCAGATTTATCAAAACACTCCCCCTCCCCCAATCATTTACCCTAAATCAAAACAAAAAGTGGCAAAGGCGAAAATTTGTGCAAACAGAATTCCAAAGCTGCATCAAGGCTCCAATCACACTGCTAAACAACATTCAAAAGCCCTCAATCCTAACACTTTGTAAGTTTTGAAATTTTTAGATCTATTATTCAAATGCATGTTATTTAGGGTTTTAATTGCATAAATGATATATGGTTAGGTTGTTAGTAGTATTTAGGTTGTTTAGAAGCATTTTGATTTGGTTTGAAGTTTGGTTTAGGGGTCTGCCATGGAAGTTGCAGAAAACTCCATCGCAGGGGTGTTTCGGAAGTTCATTTCCAAAAACACCTCCATCCCAGTTTTCGGAAATGAACTTCCGAAATGTATCAGAAGTTCAAATTTTTTTGTTTTTTATTTTGTCTCGCATATTAATCGATTTCAATTGTTTACAAGAACATGTCAGACAATCAACCAGCACGCAGGACTGCGTCTTCTAGAGAGGGTAGGGAGTGTCCGTTTTAATTTGCAAGTACTTTATTTTTAACGCCTTTGTTTATTGTGCCTGTTTCTTTGAAGTTTGTGTCCCTTTCTTCTTTTATAAAAGGAGGTCTCATGGACCTTTCTTTCTTCATTTTTACGCAGGAATGGGTGGCGCTAAGGGAAGAAAGGGTTCTTCAAAGAAGGAGGTGAAGGAGGTGAAGGAGAAGAAGAAGGTTTTGACTGGTTCTGCTTCTCGTCCCCTGGGGGTCCATGGCTCGGACGTGCAGACTCAGTCTTCAGGCGTGATCAACGCTGATGGTTCTGATACTGAGTGGGATGAGGATTGGTATAATTATCTTCATTCGGAGGAGTTCGCTCGTCGGGAAGAATAACGTGTTTTTATTTTGTTTGATGTGTATTTTGTAACGCTCGTCGGGCAGAATAACGTGTTTTTGTTTTCTTTGACGTGTTTTGTTTTGTTTTGTTCTGATTTCGGATTGTATCGCACAGTGTTTTTGTATTGGATTTATCATCTTAGTTTTTGGATTGTTCTGATTTCAATATGTAGATTCTTGGATTTCATCGCCGCGAACACTATCCATCTTCTGGATTATAAACATAGAACTTTGACTTTCCCAGCGCACCCCTTTGTTTGATTTTTTTGTAATGACGTCCCCTGATCAGGTAAGAAATGTGGACACATGTGCCTACGTAAGCCTTCTAAGACGGTTACCTTCTAAGAAATGTGGTAACACTTTCCTACTTAAAAGCCTACGTAACAAAAATTGGGAAGCTCCACAGCCACGCCCTATTTAAAAGAATAAAAAACCTTTTGAAATTTCGAAGTTCCCTTTTCCTTCTCCCCACCACTCTCAGACGGTTAACTTCTAAAACACTTTCCTATTTAAAAGCTTCTCACCCATTTTTCTTTCAAAATATCCCAAATCATTTTCGATCCTAAGTCTTCTTCTTTGCTTTAGCGTTTTCTATCTCTTGTTACTGCTTTCATCACAATGTCTCGCCGCGGTGGAGGAAATCATCCCGAAAGTCGCCGGAGTCAACCATCTCCTGCACATTCTCAACAATCATCCATCAATGCTGCAGGATCAGGCCGTGGTGGTGGTGGTCGTGGCTCTCGCGGTGGACGTACCTCCAATCCTTCTTCCTCCGGACATCCACCTCCTCCGTCATATGCTCCGGCCCCGGTTACCTCTCCTCCGTCTGTTGTTGCAGCTCCGGTTGTTCGTCCATCTGTTTCAGCGCCGTTTGTTCCATCTGTCACAGCGCCGGTTGCTTCCTTGAGTTCGGCTCTGATCTCCATCGAGAGCCTGACTGCCGAAGTTAAACAGAAGGCTACTCTAGAGTCGGCTCCGTCGTCTCAGAAAGAAAATTGGGAAGGAAAATTGGGAAGGAAAATTCAAGTTCGTGCTAATCATTTTCAGTTGCGAGTGGCTGATAAGGATTTACACCACTATGATGTAAGTATAGTTTGCTCATAAGTTTTTTGTTGTTGTTTATTATGTTGGTAAGTTACAATGTGGTATGGATTTCTAGAGGATCAGGACTTTCTAACCTGTTGCAGCGTCCCCTCCATCGTCTTCATCCGATTAAATAAAGCGAATCGTTCTTGTTTGTTATTTTTCTTCTGTCCAGACCTTTTTTCGGAAGTGCATTTCCGAATTCCTCCAAGGGGGGTGAGTTCGGAGATGAACTTCCGAAACACCACATTTTCTGAAAATGTAACTTTATTCCGGAGATGGATCTCCGAAATCAATATTTTATATTAAAAAAAACACGTTTTCGGAAGTTCATTTCCGAAAACACCTTTTTTTCAAAAAAAAATACCTTTTCGGAAATGAACTTCCGAAACAAGGGGCAGTGTTGTAAATTCACCAGGGGTGAGCAAGAAGGTTAGGAGGTGGGTGAAGAAATTCTCATCTAATAAAGCTTTCCGAAAACCACCACTAGCAAATGATTTATGGACAATCACGGTGTTAGTTCTTATCACCACCATCATGGTTTGGGTGTCAGTTGCAGAAGAAGAAATTAAGGAGAGAGAAAGAAACTATACTATGAAAAGGGTGTATTGTAAGATCGGGTAAGACTACTTAATCTAACGGCTATATATATCATAACTTATTTGAATTTTATTTTTCTAATTTTATATTTTAAATTAGAGAAAAAATTAATTTTTTCTGTGTCCAAATCAAATGAACGAGGTCTCTATTTATAGACCTCAAATAATTAATTTTGGTGAAAATTAAAAAAAAATTGATTTATTATGAAATAATTGACCCAAATAATTAGGATGATATAAAAATCTACAAAATCACAGCAACCAATAAGATTTTGCCAAGTGTTTTACGTGACCCTGACTCCATCTTCAACATGTTGAATCTTTTCAACGCCAATTAATTCACTTCACTTCATTCAACACCCCATTACAACCATTCAACTATTTAATAACTTTTTCAACAACCCCATTGTAAATGGTCTTAGGTGTGGTTTATACTATTTTTCGATGAAAATATGACAAGTGTATACTTTCCTCTTATACGTGCAATTTTTTTCTATTTTCACTCCATAAAAGATATTTAAATACACTTGTTATTTTTTTATTAAAAAATAATATAAACCACACCTAAGAAAAATTATTTCTAATGCATTTGGAGATACACCTCCGAAAAAAGAGAGACGTTTTGAAAATTCCGCACAAGGTCAGGAGAATGTATAAGGGTGAGATAAAAAAATTGCCTAGTTTGAATGATGTACGTATTTAAATATGGGTTCTTAGAGCTAGAAGATTGGGAGGTGGGCTTAAAGTCTCTTGTTGAGAGATGGGACAAATATGTTGTTAAGTAGAAGTAGAAACATGTTGAGAGATCATTTTGAAGTTTTAAGTTAGTGGTATATGTAAATTAAATTGATTTAAACCAAGTCATATACTTTAGGTTTGGCTTTACTTCATCATTCATTAAATGTGCCCTTAGTGTCAAATGGTATCTTCTCTTTCACTCACCTTGTTCCCTTGATCATACTCATCTTGCAATGTTCTCTATAACGTCTTGGTGGAAAAGACAATTGTTTGTTGATAGCCAAATTGAAATTTAATTTGCATCCATCTGATGCATTTCATTGATAAAAAAATATCAAAGATGTTTTTGCACTCTAAATCAAGCATTGTCATATTCACATCACATGGCATATAATAAAAATAAAGATGAAAAATATTATCATCTTTATTTTATCTCTTTACCCTCCTGATATATATATATATATATATATGTTGTTTGTTAGTGTATAAATTTTGAATTAAAAAAATAAAGAGAAAAATAAAGATGAAAAATATTATGTCTTTATCCTCCCTGTGATCTATTATATTTGTCATTTAAAATTTATATATGAAATTTTAGAAAATGTATAAAAAATAAATAAATGAGAAAATAAATCTACACACACGCGAATGTTCAGGGTTTTGAAAAAACGGCGCAAAAACAATTTTGGAAAGTACCGAAACCAATACCGTTATCACCGTCTTCTATATTGAAAAACAAAACCAATACCGTTATCACCGTCTTCTATATTGAAAAACAAATTGTAGTTAATTCACACTGTAACCGCAATAGATCTATACCAATCGAAATCGCAAAAACCTTTACGCAACCGTGACGGGACCGCTATTTAAAACCTTGCTAATGTTAAAATCCATTATGGTAATTTACACACCCAAAAGCCATTTTAACACCACTTAAATATCTTTCATACAGATCACTTTTATTATTATAATCGTTATCACATTATAATTTTATCCAAAATCAATTCTACAAAATTAATTAAATCGAGAATTTATAAATTCTCTTCACCATATAGTTTACACAGTTTTAAATAGGGGTCAATCAAGAAGACCCTTGCATCATTAGAGAAACTGAATCTAGAATAAACATTGTACCTGCATCTAGAAATTCTAGAACATATCAATATTGCATGATTACCATCATCACAAACAATTGAAACTTTTTCATCTATAATCTTCTAGTCATTAGTACAATAGTATTTAATTGAAGGAACAAAAACTAACAAATATGGAATCATAAATCAGAAACCACTGTCTAGACGGATATACTTAATCTTCTCTGCTCACTATTAATAATCCACATGGCATGAGAACCTTGGTTTTATGTATGGAGAATTACACTCATGCTGGCAAATGAAGCTTCCGGTTGTTCTTCCAACTGCATGGCAATATTTTCAAATGCTCAAAACCAACATAAACAAGGATTATGTTAATAGAAATAAATTGGACCTGAAAAGTAGGCCAGTTTTACCTTTGGAAATAGTAATAGAAGAAGTCAGCATAGAGCAGTGTTTGAACAAGCCCGGCAACCCATGCTGCAAAATAGCAAATCAAAATGACTCAGAAAGACAATTTCCGAATACAGTGAAATTCACTTGGCAACTATCATGTTTGCATGTAAGATTTCTATGAAATAGAATTGGTAGATATTTTAAAAGATTAGCAAAACCATTCAAGCGCCTTTTTCAGTTGTTTGGGCGGAAAGCAACATTTAAACAATGGTATTGGTACAAATGTGTCTTTAATCTGAAATTGAGAGTATGTGATAAAGAGGCACACGCTCCAAACCATAAACTATCTAGTTACCAATGCAAAGATTGTGTTTTTATTTAAGGTAACTGCAAAGTGTAAAATAATAATAACTATTAAACAAAAAACAATAGAGAGAATCATACTTATCCAGTGGACAAAGTGGGGCTCGGTAAAGTAGCGATAGATCCAGTTGAGAATGTATAGTGCTCTGTACCCACTGCATTTGACAGGCAAAATAATATTGTAAGCATCACATTAAGAACCAATCTCAAAGAAATTACATACAAATGACGTTATCTACTGAAATAATTCCCAAAAGATTTGTAAAAGCTGAACTAAACCATTAATCTTCATTAGGCCCTCAGACAGTTGACAGTACCAAATGCCACTTTGGACAGAGTTCAAGATTAACTTCTTACATAGACTCAAGCAAAATGCAGACTACAATCTGGTAAAACTTAACAATGACTTCAGAGAAAATACTTGATTAACAGATATCTGTTTTTGTGTCAATCTTGGACATTGAACAGTTCAATATAACCTTGGCAAACTAAGGGAAATGCTTTGGTTGAGATATGTAAATGTTCAGTTCTTTATTTTCATTTTCACTAATAATTACAAAAACATCACCTTGTTTATATTTTGTTTCCTGTTCTTGATGATTTATATAGAAAATAATAAAAACAAGTGCAAAATGAAACAACTAGTTGAAAACAGGAAACAAACTGAAAATAAAGGACATGTCAGTTAGTATTAGCAATAGTAAGAACATAAATTGAAAGAAAATAATCCACAAGCCAAACCCATCCTAAATTTTGCATCAGAGTTCTTAGGTATTAAAGCTTGAGAGCTAAAACATGTGCAAATGGATTCCTCTGATATACAAAGTTACCATTGCTTATTTTCTTTATGATAGAACACCAGTTCAGCAGTAATTGCATAAACTTGAAAAACTTAATAAGCAGATTTTGCTTTCCCACATATAAAACTTTCAACTCATGATAAGAAAAGACCAATTCCATCCATCATTTTCAATGAAGCCAGTGGACAAGCTGGTCCATATACACTACTGCACACTAATAATTTCTGTATTTCTTTTGTTGTCTTATCCTCATTAGCTACGCCTATTTTTATTTAGGTGAGTTTGAATCACTATTTTGGAATCTGTACCACACATCACATGAAATGCTATGATTTTCTTCATGTGAATCATTATATGAAGCTAGGTTGGAAATCTTGGATAGCTGTGTGTAGCACCGAAACCCCAAAATGCTCTAGTGGCATAGCGGGATGGCCGCTATAGTGAAGACTAAAAAACAATGTATATGGTAAACATAATTCCAACAGCATACATAAATACTTAAAAATAGAAAATGCACTGGCATGCATAGTACAAATTTCCAACGGTAAACATAACTTCCAACAGCATACATTTCCCATCAAAATGAGTTCCCGTCTAAATCAAATTAGAAATATAATCTTGCACAGCATCATCATCCTTCTCATTGATATTAACCCAGACATATACCCATCAGCAGCGTGTTGCTTTTTATCATAACTCTCTTGTAGTATTTGTTTAATATCGGCAAGTATTTTTCCAACAAGATTTTACTTCTCCCCTTATTCCCAACTGATGCTTCATAGCTTGTGTCATTCCTCCTGTTTAAGGGTGCTTACAAAAATCACAAACAATTGTTTTCTAGCTGTGGTCTTTAGAAGAGTTCCACTGCCAACCAATGTCAAGGTTGTTACTAATAGATTTAAAATAACTTAGTTGCTGGAGGTTGGTGTTACACTTGCAGTGACAGAGGATGATGATGCCATGGTTATCAAAGAGAGAAATAAGGCAAGGCAAACAGAACAAAAGGTTGTAGCTGTGAAACAGAGCAAGGAGAAGTGGCAAAGCAGAACAAAGAATCAGAAAAGAACAGCTGAGCAGAGGAAAACAGAGGAGAACAACAGTGAATGGTGAAGAAATGGATGAAAACGGCAAAGAATGCAGAAGACACAGCTGAAAATGGTTCAGGGGAGAACGATGCAGAAAATGAAAACAGACAGGGGAACTAAAAAAGCATAATGCGTGGGGTTAAATATTAGGACAATAAAAGGGTGGGAAAGACCAACATACTCTTTAAAAAGTTATAAATTACTTTTCAAAATATTAGGGTTTACGGTTTTGTCCCAAATTGAGAAAAGTGGTCATCAAACCACATGGCACTGCTACTGTGCTGTCATAGACTCATAGCACCGCTATGGCCGCTACCGTTGATAGCGCTTCGCAGGCCAATAGTGTAGCAGTGAGGGGCCATGCCGCCACGCTACGCCACTATGGTGCGCTATTTACAACCTAGATTTGAAGAGTATTACTTCAATGACTCAGAACTGTATCAAATTGCAATTATGATTTGCATCTTCATCCTAGAGAAACCGCTGCTAAGCTTGTTCTACGGGAACATATATAAAAAACATATATAAAAATAGACAAATTTTCCAGTTATTTGGCTATTGATCAGTAGTTGAAATACTTCCAGAAGTTAATAGCTTCTAATTCCAATACTAATGCAATAACAAGAACCATATAAATCATAGTAATATAAAATGTTAAAACTGGGATAAAGAACCATAGCTTACCCAAGAAGAAAGACATATTGTCCTGTCAAATTGTCAATATTTCTAGTTCTCTGTAGAAGTACTAGCTGAGGAAGTATAGCAACAGCTTCCAAATACAGAGAAAATGTCCACACCACCTATTTCGTGCATAAACGGTTTTGGAAAAGCAAAAGAAAGTTAAAGTAATGCGAAGTTGGCTCTTAAAATAGTCAAACATGTACGGTAGCACAACAGCTATAGAAGTAAAATAACAACAAATTTTTAGTTATACTAACCTCCTTAAATGTAAATTTCTCGTTGATAAGTAGGGCCAACACTAAGCAAGGCAATACAAGAAAATAGTGACGGAAGGTATCCTGATCTTTGTCATATGATCTACGGACAATTTTGTGATACCTCATGTACCACACAATAGAGAATGAGCTTCCCAAGAATATCAACTTCATAACAGTATTATATAGAGATATGTAATTCGTAAAGATGTCTAAGTAGCGAGCAGCAAAAACAAGTGCGTAGAGTTCTTGAGTTTTCAACGAGACACCTGCATATAAATAAGATGCATCAAAAGTCAAAGAAAAACACACACAGTTCTCCTTTTAACAAAAAATCAGACTAGACCAGTCAACTAATGCCCGAAAAATGAAGAAAAAAAAACTACTGATAAGTAGATATCTACTTCTCTAATGAATTACTTTTATTCTTAATCACTTTGCCTCTTTTTTTCCTTCATCTGGTAATGAATAAAACAGTGATTGTTCGTCCATAAAGTACTTCAATTGCCTAAGCAGCACCGCAACATATAACTACATTACTCACAAAAGACTTGCAGCTATCCTCATTCATCTACAACTCTAACTACATATATCCCTATATATCAATCTTATTACCCAAATTTTACATACATACAACTTTCAAACTTACCAAAGAAACTACCAAAATTAAAGATCACTAGTAGTTAACACATGCTATTTCCAGTACATAGTCAAACCACTAACATTGCACTTCGAGATTAACCTACAGTTCCTGCCTCCAGAAAGCACTGGCATACTTGTCTGAATTGTCAAACATATGTTATAATAAGTGTATCAGTCTATCAGATTCAGAGTCGTCTCAAGTTTTTGGAAATTTTGCGTAGATTAGTCACAATTTAACCGGGACAAAACAAATAGAGACCCTATTTATCCATAGTTTAATCGCGACAAATTTTTGGCCCTGTGCATAGCCCATCCTCGCACGCCCTCAAAGACGGCCGAGATCAGGCTTGACACTACGCCTTAAACCCGAGATCAAATCTCAGGAGTGTTAGTGTAGGTCTTCATATTGAATGGTCAGACATTATCCAAATCCCAAATAAAAGGCACACCATAATTTCCTCCACTATAACAAATACTGAAGAATGCTTCATCAGGTTACACTAACTAGTAACTGCCACAGAAAATTGAAATCTCCAGTAACAATAACTAGAAACACTTCTCCTAAAAACAAAAACCCTAACAAAGGAAAATTCCAAAGCAATGCCTAAAAAATCACTCCATAAAACCCCACTCTACTCTCATTTCTTCTTAGATCCTAACATTATCTACTTGAAATTTCAAAATTGACACAAAAGTATAACTAATTATCGAAAGTAATGTTGAGAATAGAGAGAAAAATTACCAGCACACGATTTGATGGTATGGATCTTGAGAAGAAGGACGAGGACGCTAGCCAGATGGGTCATATCCCCAGCTAACCTGAAAATATTCATCTTTGCTTAGATCTGAAATTGCTCGATCTGGATTTTTTTTTCTTCAGCCAGAAAGGAACGATGCGTTATGGTTGCAACAACCGTTTTGAGGCGGTGTATTGCGCACTACTGTGAAGGTGTGTGTGGCTGTTGGATAGAAGATACGAGCAGAGAAGACTTCAGAATATGCTACCAGTCGTACTCTTGCTTCTTTTTTTTTTTTTCTCTCGTCTCTATTTTTCTATTATTATTTATCTTTTTTTTATTGCTAAACGTTTTTTATGGGATTTTCTTTTTTACCATTTTTCTAACATTAAGGAGTTTTTATTTTGTACAACAATGTCTTATAAAGTTCTTTAATTTATATGAGTTTAATTTATTAGGATATACTTTTATTTACACCATTTCAATCTACTATCTAACAAACAAAGATAAAAAAATATTTATTTATTTTGACCAAAAAAAAAAAAGGAAACATATGTTAAAATGGGCATTGGCTAATATGCATAAGGATTTTCCTTATGCACCATGCATAAGTCAATCTAAGCCATTGGATCATGTTTTTAATGCAATATTGAGTATTGAGTAATGAGTATTGAGTGGTGAGTATTGAGTTTTGAGTAGTGAGTGCTGAGTATTGAGTAATAACAATTGATCTTTAGAATTTGATCTAATGATCCAAGGGTCCATAATAATCTATGCACGGTGCATAGATTTTTATCTATGCACGGTAACTGCACCCGTTAAAATGGGCTATCCTTCTTAAACATCTTAAGGTTTATTTAGAGTTTGTTAAAAAAAAAAAAACACATGTTATACTATGGATTTGAAAATTACTATTTAAGTTCAGTCATATATAGACTTTGGATTATCTGTTCTAAACAGATTATTTTTTAAATTATTTTTATAAAAAAATTAAAATAAAACTTTATAATATTTATAATAAATTTAATTAAAGCTTTATTATTTTTTATAAATACAATGATGTATTTTTAAATTGTAAAAATAATACTCAAAATATTTAACATAAAAATACTAATAGATTAGAAGGAAATTATAAAGTAAAATAACAATTAATATTAATTTGATTATATAAATATACAATATTTAAAAGAGAAAAATTGAATAATATAGAGAGATAAAAGTTTGTATAATAAAAAATAATAATGTATTTCTTTTAGAGGGAGATAATATAAATATTAATATAATTTTTTTAAAAGTGAAGGTTTATTTTAGTTTCTCACAAAAAACTGCAGAGGTCAGATTAGTCTTTGAGAAAAAAAATTCATATTAAATTTCTTATAAAATTTAACTGAGTCATGTTAGTCCTTCTACTAATATTTTTTTAAAATCTGTTTTTTTTTTCTTACTTTTGAATCGTGACTGGACTGTCAGTGAAAACTCATTTTAGTCCCTCGCAAAAAAGGAAGAGTCCAAATTAGTCCCTAAGAAAAAAAAAGTTTTCTTTTTAATCTCTTACCAAATTTAATCAAGCCATGTTAGTCCTTCTTTTAGTTTTTTTTTTCAAATTGATTTTTTCTTATTTTTAAACCATGACCGGACTCATATTTTACGACTATTGATTTGAAATTATTTGTCAAGGAATTGTAGATAAATCATCGCGATATCACAACGTTCTTTTCTTTGTTGGGTTTATTATGAGGTTTATGGGTGGGTGGCTATGATTTTTTTCTTGTTAAGTATTCTTGTGTATTAGGTGTTGTTATTGTTTCAGTTGTTAATGATCTTTTAGGAAGGTTTAGTTCTGCTATTGGGGTGATTTACAGGCCCGGCCCTAGGGGTAGGCAAACAAGGCCACCGCCTAGGGCCTCACTTTTTAAAACACTATATTTCTATGCATAGTGTATATATGATCACAATCCACTTTTTCAAAACACAATATTACTTTTCTATTTGCATAGTCTGTTTTGCATTTTGGTTGTGACGTGGCTGTTTTACAATTTAGCTAGTTACTACTTACAATTATATTTATATCATTATTTTAATTAATATTATAGTATGAAAAATAAAAAGAAAGTCTAGAACAAAACAAATGATTAGAGATTTAAAAATCAAAGAAAAAAAATCAGCATTACATTTCTTTGTCTATAGGCTTTTAATAAGCACAACAAATAATTAAAAAATAAAAATATTTTTTATCATCAGTTAATATATTTACACATTTATAATAATTTTATAAAAAAAACTTATAATTTATAAAAACATGAAATAAATGGAGGGCTTTTAATATTTTTACTAGGTTTTTTTTAAAAATATAGTACTTTATCTTTTTTTTTCTTAATATAAAGAGAAAATTACCATCAAATAAATGAGATTTATCTAATTTAAACTATTTTAAATAAATTTAAACATAAATCTAAAAATTATATTTAAATAAAGAATTAATAATTTTTAAATTAATATTAACTTTTATTAAAACACTCTAAACTAATTTGCCTCGGGCCTCCAAATATGTTGGGCCGGTCCTGGTGATTTAGGATAATTTATTACTTTTGTAAATAATACTTGTGGCAAAAATAATACCCATGATATGTTGGAAGAAAATTGGTTTATACCATATCCCTTAGGTTGTGATGATAATAAAATATTTAATGAACAATGAGGTATGTTAGAACAAGATTGGTTCTGTAATACGTCTTTGAGTTTTGATGATAACAATGTGTATGTGGGTATGAACAATTTTGTTATACTAACGTTTCTTTTGTTGAGTACTTAACAAACAGGTTATGATTCTGATGAAAAGGCGTGGCCAAAACATCAGAAGTCATCAGGTTATGTTTTCGCGCTACACACGTTTTGATGAACAATAGCAACTACTTCAGAAGCAGAAGCATCATAAGTTATCACTCTATTAAGAAGTCTGAAGAAACATGTTTTGAAGACCAAGTGCTAAAAGACTCTGAAGACTCTGAAACCATAAAGCTCTGAAGACTCGAGTTTATGAAGACAAAGGATTTTGAAGACCAAGTGTTGAAGACTCTAAAGATGTGACTCTGAAGACTTGAAGTTCTGAAGAATTCAAAGCTTATTCTATTTTCTTCCAACTCATGTTGTGAGCCTCTGAAGTTCAAGAAGGAAAGCAGATAACATTACTATGTAGTACGAGGTATGTCATACCCCAAAATTTGCCCTCATATATTTGCGAATTACGCTTTGCCACAAATAAGGTATTGACACATTTGGTAAGAGTGTGATGCTTGCAGGTATAAGGTCATGGGTTCGATCCCACTGCTGACGTTTTTACTCTTTTATTTTTCTAACTTTAGTCTTAAATTATTTTCATTGAAAAAAATCACAAAAAAATAGTTTTTCTTCTTATTTTAATTCTTAATTTTCATATTTATTACTTAAGCATTTTTTACATTTATTTTCCATTTTTATTCATGAAAAAATAGAATGATATTTTAATTTGCTTAGATTTTGTTCCAAGACAATTAGCATTTAATATATTTGATTTGATTCTCTCTAATTTGAGATAAATCAAAACAAATATTTAATTTGTTAATTTGGCCATTTATGTATGATTTTATACTAATTATATTTAACCTAGTTTTCTTAAGATATAAATAGGTCAGCAGTCAACCCTATTGGGAGGAGATTCCCCACGAATAAAAAAAAAGCAACAAAGAAGACGAAAAAGGGCGGTGCAAGAAACTCTGTGTCAAGTAAAAAACGCAGAACCGAACGAGAACGAGATTGCACCAGAGTTTTAAGCCGATTCAAGCCATTCCAAGCATCAAGATTGACTCCCCGACCTTCTCTGAAGCGTTCCATAATATTGCAAGTCATCAAATTCTCCAGAATTGCGACATCAATTATCACGGTTTGAGCAAGCTTTTTCAGGTTTCGATTTTCATCGTGCACACATTATGAATCGAATTTGAGTATGTATTTGTGTTCATGATGATATTTGTGAACTTTCTGCACTGGTTAATTTAATTTTAAGCGCAGGTAGCGGGGATCACCATTGTTAGGTTTGGAAGCTCCATAATTGGGGTTTCTCAAACCAAGCAAAATTGGACAAAAATATGGATGCCAGCATGTTTGGGGCACCATATTCACCGAATCTGGGCCTTCCTTGGATATTTATTTGGCATGTATGATGGTTTTTCGTATTGACAGGTTATGGCTACTCATGAGAATCGTTGCCAAAAGGTTCTCTCTGTTTCTGAAAAAATTCACGAAGAAGAAGAAGGTTCAGGGCGCGGTCTTTTCATTTTTCCAAGCGACTTATTTTCTAATATATTAATTGAGTTTGATTATGTTAACAGCACATGGATTTGGTACAGTTGGTTAAAGAAGAAGGCTGGTTACTACATAGACGTGGGTTCGATCCCCAACGTCGCTTGTGTTTTTAACTAATTTGTTTGCATAGATATACCTTACTATCCCATGCATCTCCGTCTACGCGCGCTACGATGCAGCCTCATCCCACAACCCTCTGATCGTCACAGAATCTCATCCCACGTCCACCATGCAGAAAGCGCATCATACACCCTCAGCAATCCACCACACCAGAATAATACCCAGCTAAGTCTTTTAATTGTTTTTTTTAATTAAATAATTTGTTTTATTATTTTTTTTTTGTTTAAATATTTTATATATAATATATATCTTTTAGAAAGTCTCTTAAAAAGCAATTTATCCTAATTTCCTTTTTCACAAAAAAATAAGTAAAAAATATTTATTTGTTTTAATTAATTTTATTAATTTAATTTGTTTAGATTATTTATTTAAATTAACTAATTAATTATTAAAAATATATATTAGAGTTAGGGCATTTAATCGAAACCCTATTTTCACCGATTTAATTAATTGGGTTGAAAACCAACAATTAATTAATTCGATTTCACTTATTATATTAAACTTAGTCAATTTGCGCCTGAATCAGGGTTTACAATGATCATTCCATACACTGAGATATATGTTATTTTTCTTTGCCTTGCCTTTTCAGGGTTACCTTTCAACGCCCCCGACAACGCGCCCGATCAAGATTCAAAGCTAAGTACCCTATTTAATCTAAAATCTATTTTGGTTTCCTTTTAAATAATTAGGGTTTGCCTTGCCTTCATCTTTTTTGCCTTTGCTCTTTTCAGGGTTAGCAACATGATTCCTCCCAATCATGCGCCTTCAAAAAACCGAAGCTAAGTATTCGACGCTAAAAATTGAAAATCTATTTTATTTCCTGTTTTTAGGGTTTGTCTTTTTAAATAAACATTGCCTACACTCAATTTTTTCTGCCTCCGCCTTGCCTCTTTTCAGGGTTAACCTTAAAGCGTCCTCTGGCTACTAACCCTATCAGATCAAATGCGAAGCTAAGTTCTTATTCTTATTTAATTTCTCTTTAACATTTTTTATTAAGTTAGGGTTAACTTTAATTCTCACTGAATTAGCCATACACTCACCCTCTTCTGTTTATTCTTCCTTTTCAATTTTCAGGGTTTGATGACCGCCGAAGCTGCGAGTTTGGTAACCCTAAAACCCTAAACTCTAATCTTTTATTCTTTCTGTTTAATTATTACTTATGTCAAACCCTACTAAGGGATCCGCTGGTTTCATTGTCCCCTCCCCCATATTATTGTTGTTCTTGCCTTATATTATCTGCGTGGTTAGTAAAATAGGGAGTGACAACCATGAATTGAATTTAGAATCGCTAATTTACAAGATAATTAATTGAATATAATCACGTGAATGTTGCACACACGCACGCTTTTGGGTAACCCTCTCTGTTGCCTTGTTGCCTGTTGCCTTGTTGCCTTGTGCTTTTTTGCAGAATAGCCAGTCCCTTGAATACGAGGATACCTCAGCCATGTTGCCTCGATAAAAGGTCATGAGACCCTAAAATGATGCTGCCTTCGATACACTAACATGACCTCGACCCTCGGAAGTTGCCCACGAATAAGGCTGAGGTATCTTCTGGTTGCCTACAAACAAAGGCTATTCTGATCATTCCATTTAGACTACCTGCCTCTCTATGGCATGGGTCAGTCTTTGGGCGAATGATATCTCGACGACCCTTCAACCTCCAAACGAAAGGCTTCCTGCCCTCTTATGGCAAGGATAGACCCTTTCATTCTGAAAGGCTAAAAAGAGACCTATCATCTGAGTTTAAGGTAATTGCCCCTAATTGCCTTGCAATGCTCAATTTTCATATTCTTTCTCAAAATTCTTCAAAAACTGGCTACGCTCATTTACGAGCTAAAGTCCATTTTTCTACTTTCATCTACATTTTCTGAAAACGAGCAAGCAAAGCAATTAAGAGCCCATGGAAAACCATGGATGCAAAGGGTGCCTTACACCTTCCCTTTGCATAAATTACCCCCCGAACTTAGATTTCTTTAAAAGGTTTTTTTCTGTTTCTTTTAGCCTTTCTGAATTTGTTTGGATAAAATAAAAGTCGGTGACGACTCTTGCTTAACCGCGACATTTTCAATTATAAAAGTCAGTTCACCGTGTTACAGAACTGGCGACTCTGCTGGGGATAAATTTCGATAAAAGAGGGGTTACCTTAAAAGTTTAGGATTCACTTTAAATGTTTTCTATTGTTTGCTTTGTTTGATTTAATTTTGCAGGGCTGTTTTTGGTATTCTGTTGTGTGAAAGATCCTAACCCGGATCTGAGTACCTTAGGTATATGGCATGAGATCAAGGAGACTGCACAACGTATACTGATGTGGTTGATCTGATGGCCATCGTTAGTGTGACACATTGGTTTGTCCTGGTGTTCCTTGGGATCCGACCTGAGGAAATGCTTGGCTGCCGCGTGGTGTCATTAAGCACTAATTCGCCCTTAGAACCTTAGTCGAACTTGACTTTGGCCTTTTAGAAAGTAGCGAGATGGCTGGCTTTGGTTCCGACTGAAGTTGGTTGATACTCGAAGCTACACTCATATGGACTGGACTTTCAGGACCTTTTCGGTTGGCGACTCGATTGCCGAACTGAGATAAGCGCCTTCGAGAAAGGTCAATGATATGAGCTCCCTAGAACCCGATCTTTATATAGGACAGGTTTGAACCGACTAAACTTCAGAGGGAGGGTACGCACCTCTGGACTACATGCAAGCCTAACCTTAAGGCAAAATTGTGTGACTTGTTTGTGTTTGTTATCTACTTGACATCATGACATCATAAACATCATAAGCATCATAACATCATGACTAACCATTCGAGGACCATGGAATTCATCTTTGTTCTATCTTGTAGGTCATGGAGACTAGAAACACCATTCGAGTTAACTTTGTGAAGATACCTTCCGAACTGAAAGAATTGGTATTAGAGATTCCTGGAGGTTCCCGATTCTCTGAAAGGCATGGTCTCTTGCCCAGTTTAGTTACTTCAGGTTTTGACGAAGAAATGATGAGTGTACTATTTCAATTCTTCGATCCCGAGCATCATTGTTTTACTTTCCCGGATTATCAGTTGGTACCTACTATGGAAGAGTTTGCTGACATACTTGGACTCCCCATCCGAGATCAGATTCCGTTCACTGGTTTGGAAGAAATTCCAAAATTAGAAGTTATCGCTCCCGCTTTACATCTTAAGAAGTCTGATATTGATGGTCATTGGGAAACCAGAAGTGGAGTCAAGGGATTCCTCGCTAAGTTCTTATTCGGAAAAGCTCGCATGTTTTTGAAGTCCATGAGTTATCAAGCCTTCGAAGACATATTAGCTTTACTCATTTATGGTTTGGTATTATTCCCTAATCCTGATCAGTTCATTGATGTGCACGCCATAAAGATATTTCTGACACGCAATCCAGTTCCTACCTTGCTTGGAGATATCCTACACTCTCTTCACACTCGTACTATGAAGAAACGAGGGACTCTTATGTGTTGCATACCTTTGCTATCTAAGTGGTTTATTTCGCACTTTCCTCGCTCAGTAATGAGGAACGATCAAAGGCTGAAATGGCATAAGAGAATAATGTCACTCTCTCATTCTGATATCCGCTGGCTTTCCTTATCCAAGGAGAGTGTTACCATCATCGACCGTTGTGGACAATATCCTAATGTGTCGTTACTTGGCATACGAGGGGGTATTACTTATAATCCTTGTTTGGCCTTGCGACAGTTTGGTTACGCTCGAAGAGATGGTCCTCATCAGATGCTTTTACAAAGGGTTGTGTTTGATTATGAAGATGATACTCAAAATCACCGCCGAAAGTTTATACGAGCATGGGATATGGTGAACAGAATTGATAGCAAGAGCTTGGGGCAGAGAAACTCCATTCCTTTGGGGCCTTATCTTAGATGGGTGCGCACTCGTGCTCAACGTCTCGTCATGCCTTATCCATATGTCCTATCTGTGATAGTGGAGCCCGATTGCGAGGAAAAAGTTCCTCAAGTTATTGCTCATCCAGACATGCCAACTGACATCGAAGAATTAAAGAGATCTTGGATTCAATTAAAAGAAGAAAGAGACACTTTTGAAGCTCAGTTTCGTGCTAAAGAAAAGAAAGTATTAGAGCTCACAAGGCTACTTCAAGCGGAGCAAGGCATCAACAACTTCATCGGTTCAAAAAGGAAACGTCCATGGGAGACTTGAAGACTTTTGTTTTTATTGTTCCTAGTTTTAAATTTTCATTATTGTAAAAGATACGAATAAAACAAATTGCAAATTCTTTCCCTTAAGTATTATTAATAAAGTTTCTTTTGTTTTGTTTTAAACAAATTTGAATTCCAAGGTCCTCGAAAACATTGCATATGCATAATCATATCATTCATAAACATGGCATCACAGGTTTCACAAAAACAAATGCCTCATTTTCCCGCTGTTTATTTCAGCAAGGAAATGGATCTCGAACAATCTGTCAAAAATCTTCAGGCTCAGAATCAGTTCCAGAAAATAATCTTTCACTTGGCCAAGGGGCAAGAAGAATTAAAGGCACTTCTGGCCGAGAAGGGGAAGGACCAACAAAGGGAGCAAGGTGGGCATGATAAATGGAAATCCAAACCTAAGCGGTCATTCACTCCGTTACCCATGCCGTTGTCTCAAGTTCTGCAACAACTGCTCAATCAGAACTTGATAACTCTATTGCCTCCATATTCATTTCCTACTAATCCCGCTCCTGGGTATAAGTATCATGCGAGATGTGCTTATCATTCGAATAGTCCTGGTCATGATACAGAGGATTGTGGACCGTTGAAACACAAGATTCAAGACTTAATTGATGAAAATATCATTGACTTCAACTCACCTGAAGAACCTCGCATGACTAAGTTTGTGTACAACCCGAAAGGTCGTAATGAACACAACCTACCCACTGGGGCATTTCCACGACAACAAAGACGCAAGCCAGATGCACCTAAGCGTCAGTTCACGAAGATCAACATGTCACTGGCTCAGGCATTACAACATTTGTTGAAAGCAAACTTGATCACTGTGAGGGGTCCTCCTGTAAAACCCAACACTTCCGCTCCCAGCTATAAGCCCAATGCGAGGTGCGCATATCACTCCAATAGCCCTGGGCATGATACGAATGATTGGTGGCCATTGAAGAACAAGATTCAAGACATGATCGATGCTGGTGAAATTGAATTCTATCATCCCCAGACCCCTGTGGTGATCACTGCTCCCATGCCTAATCACAAAAAGATTGATTAATGTCAGAATGAATGAACTTTAGATCATTAGATTTACTTTCATTTGCAATTTCTATTCTGTTTGTTTAAACATTCAAATTATGATAGACATTATATATTTTAATAATTATCATCAGTGCATTGCATATGTTTGTCTTGAATTAATTATTTCGTTATCACTCATTTTAAATTATGTCTTTACTTTGCATATATTTTGTGATATTCAACTCCTGCTAAAGTTGTATACCTTTTAAGGGAGGATGATGAAAACGATACCGCAACTTCATACAGTATGCTTTTGAACGGACTATGCTGACGATGTACAGGCATTGTTTCAATTCCTAAACAGTGGAGATATAAGGATGCTAATCCCTCGTCAACCCTTTTGAGCCTAAGGCGTAGGAGTTTTATTTCTTGAAAATTCAAAACCTTTGATTATAACCTGGGGCAGGGTAGTTCTCAGTTAATTTGGCTGTGCATTCTATTTTAAGAGAATCATTTAGTATACCTTTCAACAAAGGTTTCAATCACAAGCGTTCATCCGCACACATCAAAGAAGTGTTGGAAAAGAACCAAAAGACAATGATGGTTCATCAATCATCAAACAAGGCAGTCAGTATCTTTCAAAAAGAAAAATGATGAAAAAACATATATACAAAGAAAAGCCTGCTAAGTCAACAATCAAAAAGATGACTTAGGCAAAAATCAAGGCATCCCGCTGACTGTAAACTCAAAATAAACAGTTCAGGCAAAAGTTAGGGATATCAAAAAAATGAAAAAAAAGAAGTCAATAAATTCTTGAACAACTCAAATTTGTGACTACCAAAAGGAAGAAGTGACTGCCATCTCAAAAGTTCTCTCCGCTTGTGAACCATCATCATTATCAAAGGTGCAAATCCAAAATTCTCTTGGAACCTGAATGCATAAGCTGAATCAACTGAGCTTAGGATTGAAGATCATCACGAAGAGGGGTGGGTACAATCAAATTTTGAGCCTTTATCCTTTGTTTCTTAAACCGTGAACCAAGCCACGTTACAACCCTTGAAAGTCCTAATTGAAGCATGGTTAGTTCAAAAGCATACTGTCACCAAAAGGGTATCCTGACTCCTTAAGGTTTACCATAAATGCCAAGTTGATGTCACGTTTTTACATACGGCACGTTGTTATAAATATCATGTTCTTACAAATGTCATGTTTTTACATCTCCAGTTTTAATGTTTTTCAAAAACTCAAGACAGACATATGCATTGCATCTCATGAATTCATTATTAAACGTATTCTGCTACATAATTTCAAATGTTAGCATCAGAATAAACTTGCACAGGGTATGGCTAATGACTGAAAGTTAACAAAATTACTCCGAGAAGCGATGTCTCTACGTATACAAGGGGCATGGCCCGTTTTGCCCAATCAATCTGGGGCAATCAAGTCAAGAGTCGAAGAATCTCTCAAATGCCAAAAAGTTAAGAGGCATACATCGCAAGAGGGTTTCGAACTATGTCACGATCAATCTGGGGCAATCAAGTCAAGATTCCGAGAATCTCTTATGGATACTCGAGCAATCAGGGGCACGCATCCAAGTATCTCTAAAGATACCCCCCAATCAACATGGGACATTGTCTTGAGCCTATGAGCGCTGGGAGCATATCACCCATAGTGTACCTTTCATAAAGTCCTCGCGAGGCGAATCTTACCAAAGTTCCTGCTAACTGGGGCAAATCTATGCAAGTCCAGTTTGGCATCTTCGATCAACACTCATTGGAACATTCTAATCAACACAGATCCATGAATGACAAGTGCTATAATACTGGGGGCAACTCTCAATATACCCATGTCCCCCCACAGAGTCAGGTTCACAAAATCACATCCCCATAGAGCCAGGTTCATAAAATCACATCCCCGCAGAGCCAGGTTCATAAAATCACATCCCCAACAGAGTTGACATCTTCAACACCACCGACACTTTGTTCTTCTCCAACATGGCTTACTAATATCTTTCATCCCCAGTCAGGATCCATCAAATTACTATTCATCCCCAAGCAGAAGTCATAAACCCCCAGCTAAACATCTTCAAGACAAGACCAGACGTCAAAATCACAAAGACATAGAGATTTATTTTCTCGAAAAAGACAACATAAATCATATTTCGCATATTATACGGCACAAACATATTCATACATCGCATACATCACCTCATAAACATACAAAGTCTCTCATTTATTTTGAGGTACTCATTACATAACACATGCATCATGACATAAGAAAACTAACCTTTACTTTTCAGGATATTGTTGTCTCTGTTTTCAAAGTTAAGTCGACACCTTTGACGGTTCCTTAACGACCTTTCAGAATTAAGTCGATACCTTTGACGGTTCCTTAATAATCCATTTCAAAGTTAAGTCGACACATTTGACGGTTCCTTAACGACCTTTCAGAATTAAGTCGATACCTTTGACGGTTCCTTAATGATTTACCTTTGAAAGTTAAGTCGATACCTTTGACGGTTCCTTAATGATCCACCTTCATATCTAAGTCGATACCTTTGACGGTGCCTTAATGATATGCTTCGAATATTAAGTCGATACCTTTGACGGTTCCTTAATGATCTACCTTTGGAAGTTAAGTCGATACCTTTGACGGTTCCTTACACTACGCCAAATTTGGCTTTTAGCAGCACCCCTACGAAAGCGCTTTTAGGAAAAGCGCTGGCATAGGCTTCGCTAAAGACAAAATTAAAAAACACGCTAAAAAAGCGCTCTAATAGTGGGGGGGTATGAAAGCGCTTTTAAGAAGCGCTCTGGTAGGGGGGGGTTATGAGAGCGCTTTTCAAAAGCGCTCTGGTAGGGGGGGTACGAAAGCGCTTTACAAAAGCGCTCTGGTAGGTGGGGGGAACGTGGGGGGAACGAAAGCGCTTTTCAAAAGCGCTCTGGTAGGGGTGTTTAATGAGAGCGCTTTTTGTAAAAAGCGCTGGTATAGCCCAGGCTATGAGAGCGCTTTCCAGAAGCGCTTTAGTAGCCTTATTACTAAAATTAAAACCAAAAACACGCTTCTACTGTTTCTCACTTTCTCTCTTTCTTTTTCTCTCTGCACGCGAACCAGAAACCCCAGTACCCCTCACCGTCGTCGGTCCTCCGTCAACCACCATCGCGCGAACTTCTTCTCCTCCGTCCACCACCATCGTTTCGTCTCCGTCTCTTCTCCTCTGGTAGCAACTTGCTTTGCGCCACCCAGGTATCACACTTCTCATAGCTTTTAACAAAACCCTAGATGTATCAATGTATCCTTGTGATTCTGAATTTGATGGAATGCTCTTTTCTTAAGGCCTTTGATAGGGTTTTGAGTTCTGTTGGAAAAGAGAAGTGTATTCAGCTTGTGATTCTGAATTTGATGAAACTTCTATTATATTTATCTTCCTTCTTTTGTCATGTACTTCCACTTTCTTTAGAATTGCCAGTGCTGTAGTTGAAATGAGGTGCAGAATTGCTCAATGTTTAAGCCATTATAAGATTAATAGTGTAGTTAGTTACTGTAATAATTCAAAAGAATATAATTTTCTAGTATAAAGCTATACATGAGTCTATGAAAGTTTTAATTTATTTAAGATCACAAAAGAATAAGTTATTTTATTTGTTTGTTTGAAGTGTTGTGCAAAATGTATGAGTAATGTTTTGTTGAGTTTAATCATTTATATTTTGTTTGTTTTGGATCATAAGATTTGGAAGTGTTTATAGTACAATTGAGAGTACTGATTATTTCCTTAGTATCTTAAACTTTGTTTGGTCGGATAAGCCAAAATTGTCCACCGGTGTCACATACTGTACGCTTAAATAACTCCATTTGTGACATAAATAAAGATTTGTGTTTAGTGTTGATACCAAGTGTGAGCCTCATGCTAAATCTAACATTTGGAAAAGTATCTTGATGTCGAAGAGAGAATTTGGAGTTGTCAACAAGGGACTTATCAGAAAAAAACTGAATATAAATTATATAATAACCGATGCCCATCATATATTTGGGCATAAAACTGAATATAAATTATATAATAACAACAACAATAACCCTAGCTAGTACATACATAGCTATATAGATTTTGGAATTTGATAAAATATATATTATATACTTTTATTTATATATAATAACTCTATGATATATATGTTGTGTGTGTATGAGATTGAGAGTGATGGTATATATATATTGTACAATAAATTGGCTTGTTCAAGGATGCCAAGTACTGTAAAGTATGAGAATGACAGCACATAGAGAAATTAAATAATAAATAATATATAATAATAGTAATAATATATACCTTATGAGAGTTGAATTAATGAGGAAGAGAGAAGGTAAAGAATGAAACAAGAGTGAGTTAATGTATATAGACAAGGATGATTCATAAGGTTTGCTTTTGAGCAAAAAGTTTTATAGCTTCGTGTTAGTAGTGGTGTATTTAATTAACTGCATCGTGTGTCTTGTGTTAGTAGTGTTAGTAGTGGTGTATTTAATTAACTGCATCATGAGCTATTCACCCATTCTTATTATAATCATACATTGAATTGAATTTCTTGTATAGGTCTGACTGGATTGATAACTTTGGATCTCTTTGGAGCTCGTATCATTGACTCTGGTACTACATATTTAGGAGTATGTACACACATCAAACTATTGTTGATTTCCTTTGTTCAATCGATTTTGTCTTGGTGGTTACTAACTTTGTGAATTTGCTATAGGGGTAACTTGTGTATAGTGAAAGTTTGATCGTTTCCCAGCCTAGTTCGACGTTTGGCGTTTTCTTGAGTTCGGTAACATCCGAGGTAAATTTCTTTCTCAAATTACTGGTATTATGATGAATTTGTCTGAAATTGTGTGATTATATATGTTACGTTTTATTGCTTCGGATTCATTCCGTTTATACTTTGCGTTTTGACAGAAACACATTAGTTTTATGTGTTTAGAGAGTTAATATAGGAGGTACTTACTAACTTTGTGAATTGAATTCGCCATAGGGGTTACTTGTGAAGAGTGGAAGTTTGACCGTTGTTGTTTAGCTTAATTAAGACATGGATAAGACATGGATGAATTCAAACCGATTGTCGAAAGAGTACGAGAAAGGGGTATGGGAATTTGTTGAGTTTGCGGTTGCGAACTCCAAAGACCCGCTTCGAATGCCGTGTCCTTGCTTGGGTTGCTGTTATGCCGGGGGTAAGGTTGACGGGAATCAGTTGGGATCTCATTTACTACGGTTTGGAATTGATAGAAGTTATACATGTTGGACAATGCATGGTGAGAAAAGTACCGGGAATGCTGGGTCGAGGTGTAATAGGAAGTATGCTTCAAACGACGATTGCACAGACACATACGATTGTGATCGAGTCGAAGAGATTGCAGAAGCGCTGGAAGAAGATCTAGCGGATTGTCCCAAAATGTTTGAGAGGTTGGTAAGCGATGCAGAGAAACCGTTGTATGATGGTTGTTCAAAATTCACAAGATTGTCTGCGGTGTTAAAGTTGTACAACTTAAAGGCGGACAATGGATGGTCGGATAAAAGTTTCACAGAGTTATTAGCCCTTATGAAAGATATGCTACCAGAGGATAATGTTCTTCCCAATCGAACGTATGAAGCCAAAAAAATGTTGTCTTCTATTGGAATGAGCTATGATAAGATACACGCATGTCCAAACGATTGCGTTTTGTTTCGAAACGAGTATGCAGCGTTGAATGAGTGTCCTAAATGTGGTGCCCCTCGATATAAGAAAAAGTTGTCTCCTGCTAAAGTCTTATGGTATTTTCCTATAATTCCGAGATTTAGACGCATGTATCGTAGTGAGACCGATTCAAGACACTTGACTTGGCATGCAGATGAAAGAATTATTGATGGAAAGTTGCGACATCCGGCAGACTCACCACAATGGAGTAAAGTTGATACTGAATATCCTGAATTTGGAAAAGAAGCAAGAAACCTTCGGTTGTCATTGTCTACTGATGGAATGAACCCGCATGGTATTCAAAGTATCTCGCATAGCACATGGCCTGTGATTCTTATGATTTATAACTTACCTCCGTGGCTATGTATGAAGCGTAAGTACATGATGTTATCTATGCTAATTTTTGGGCCTAAACAACCAGGGAATGACATAGACGTATACTTGGCACCCTTAATCGAAGATTTAAAGTTTTTGTGGGAGAGAGGTGTGGAGGTTTACGATGGGTATAGGAAAGAAAGTTTCAACTTGAGGGCGATGTTGTTTGGAACAATTAATGATTTTCCAGCATACGGAAATCTATCCGGGTACAGCAACAAGGGTCAAAAGGCGTGTCCTGTTTGTGAAGATGAAACCGATACGACACGATTGGCGCTTTGTCAGAAGAATGTCTTTCTCGGCCATCGTAGATTCTTAAATTCTAATCATCACTACCGTGGGTGGAGAAAAGCATTCAATGGAGAGGCCGAACATCGTACAGCCCCGCCTTTTTTGTCAGGTGATCAAATTTTTGAAAAGGTGAAAGATGTGAGCACTCAGTTTGGCAAGCCTTTTGCACATTCAATTGTCAAGGGTGGGTGGAAGAAGAAGTCAATTTTCTTTGAACTTCCATATTGGAAGTCGTTGTACGTAAGACATTTCCTGGATGTTATGCATATTGAAAAAAATGTATTTGACAGCGTTATAGGTACGCTACTCAATATACAAGGAAAGTCTAAGGATGGCGTTAACATAAGGAATGACATGGTAAACATGGGGATGAGAACTGAATTGGGGCCCGTGACGAAAGGAAGACGAACATATCTGCCACCTGCTGTTTACACTCTATCTAGAAAGGAGAAGAAAACATTGTGTAAGTTCCTCAGTGAAGTAAAAGTTCCAGAAGGCTACTCTTCAGATATTAGAAGACTTGTGTCCATGAAAGACCTCAAGTTAAAGAGTTTGAAGACGCATGATTGCCATGTTATAATGGAACATTTTTTACCAATAGGTATACGTTCTATTCTGCCAGAAAAAGTAAGAAGCGCAATAACTAAGCTGTGTTTCTTCTTCAGGTCTATTTGCAGTAAGGTGGTCGATCCCGCGATCTTACCAACATTGCAAAATGAGATAGTTGTTACTTTATGTGATCTTGAAATGTATTTTCCTCCCTCGTTTTTTGACATAATGGTTCATCTAGTCGTTCATCTTGTGAAAGAGACACAACTGTGCGGACCAGCTTATATGAGATGGATGTACCCTGCTGAACGTTATATGAAAATATTAAAAGGGTACGTGAAAAACAGAAGTCGACCGGAGGGTTGTATTGCCGAGCGATACGTTGCTGAAGAAGCGGTTGAGTTTTGTACTGAATATCTGTCAAATGTTCAATCAATTGGACTCCCCAAATCTCATATTGTCGAAAAAAAAGAAGGAAAAAGGCTAATTGGAAATAAAGTTGTGACAGTATCAATGGTCGAACGGGATCAAGTGCACTTGTATGTTCTGCACAATGAGATTGAGGTTGAGCCGTTTGTTGAAATGCACAAAGTTGTTCTCCGAGATTTAAATCCAAATAGAAATGAGAACTGGATAGTACGAGAGCACAATCGAAGTTTCATACCGTGGTTTAGAGATCATATTTATTCAAAGTATCGTTCAGATCCTGCTTCAGTAACAGAAAGGTTGAGATGTTTAGCCTATGGTCCATCTGTAATTGTACTTTCTTATAGCGCATACGCAATTAATGGATACACATTTTATACCAAAGAACAGGATGATAAAAGTACTATGCAAAATAGTGGTGTTACCTTGGTAGCTGAAGCTATGCACATATCAAGTGCGAATGACTTAAATCCGAAATTTGCAAATTTGTCATATTTTGGGGTTATCGAGCGCATTTTGGTGTTTGATTACGCGAAGTTTCAGATTCCTGTATTTGGTTGCAAGTGGGTTGAAAATAATAGTGGCGTACGAATGGATAAGTCGGGATTTTTGCAAGTGGATCTCAATAGGGTAGGGTACAAAGATGAGCCTTTCATTCTAGCCTCTCAAGCTAAACAAGTGTTCTATGTCAATGATCCGACAAGTACGAAATGGTCTATAGTGCTTTTATCTAACAAAATAGTTGATGAAAAAATTGAAGATCAAGGTGATATTGGTGTTGGCATTGAATCTTGTACAAGAAACGATCAAAATGAGAATGAATCTTGTATTAGAAATGATCATAATGAGGGTATTTGGATCAATCCAACCGTCCGCATTGTTAAGAGACGCGTAGTACACAAACCTACCAAGAAAAGAAAGAGACGTTAGTGATAAAGGTAATAGTATACATAGTCCGACTAATTTGTTTTATTCAATTTGGTGCATATTCTCGTTTTGTACATAACTTTTGAACCATGTATCCGCTTGTTGACTTCTTTACATGTAACTATACTATTTTGACGATTCCGGAGCTGCTCATGCACTTATCTTTACATTTCGGGACTATTTTTTTATCGGTTTTGCTTCTGCCCGTAATCAAAAGTCGGGCTTAGGGTCTGAATTTCGGAAAACCGACTTTGTTTTTGAGTCCGTGGCGACGTTTTACCATAGCCATGTAAATTTCGTTCAATTCCGATAACTTTCTTTTTTACGCTTATTTTGATTTGTACCGATTTCGTTTCCGATTTACTTGTACATGCATGGTTTGACTTCCATTTGACTTGTATAGATTGTTAGCTTATTAATAGTGTACTAATGTGCTTTAGTTTGTTTGATACAGGTTCAATGGCTTCAGATAGAGATGCTCCACCTGAAAACCCACCTGAAAACTTACAAGAAAACTCACAAGAAAGAGTTGCTTCGGATACAAATGCTCCACCTGATACTGAAGCAAAAGAGGTTGCACGAGGCATCACTATTATGAGGAGTATCATACGACATAGAGACCAAGGATTAGTATACCGATTGGAATGGAATTCTGATAAACAACCAATTGGTCCTAATTCTGCAAAGTTGACAAGTTATATTGGTACACTTGTCCGTATGCATATTCCGGTCTCCATAGCTACCTGGAAATCGAAAACGAAAAATTTAGAATTGGAGGAGAAAAAACAAGCGATTTGGGAAGAGCTTCAGGTATATATCATATATGGTTAATTGTTGTTATTATCTTGACGATAAATTGTTTAAATTATTTATACTAACACACTATGCGTACGTTTTTTTGCAGAGGACTTTTGAGATACCAGATGAACGTAAAAGCTACATACTTAGTTTGGCCGGCAAGAGATATAGAGGGTGGAAAAGTTTTTTGACAAACACCTATCTTAAGGATAAAGATGGAAAATTTCTTGAAGATGCACCGGGACGGCCAACAAAGTATGCGACCTTCATTGATGAAGCAGATTGGGCTGAGTTTGTAAAGCAAAGAGATGAAGCTTTTCAGAAAAAGAGTGCCACGAATAGGGAGAGAGCATCCAAACCCGCGTATCCATACAAAAAAGGGCGTTTGGGATATGCACGCTTAGAGGATAAAATTGTAAGTAAATAGAAATTCGATTTAATTAATTGTCTACATGTGCATGTTTTAATTGACGATTTTATCGTTTGTGTCAATGCATAGTTGGAGGAGAGTAAAAGTGAGGAAGCTTCACTTCCTGTACATGTGTTGTGGAAGGAAGCTCGTGTGGGCAAGAATCACGCTGTCGATCCCGATGTTCAGAGAGTTTATACTGAATGTGTAAGTATAATACTGTGTCTTTAATTAAATCAAATGTTTTTTAATATATAAATGACTTTTTATCTCCACTAATAATTATTTAAATGTAAATGAATTACAGGAGACCTTGTCGCAATCGGCATCCACCGGTGAGGAGAGCGTACTTAGTAGAGTACTAGATGCTCCCGAGTATCCCGGTCGGGTGAGGGGTAAGGGTCATGGTGTGACTCCAACCTCTTTTTACAAGAGTCCTAGGAGAAGAAATCCTTCAAATGAAGAAGTGTTGCAAAAGTTGGCGGAATCGCAAGCACAAGTCTCTGAATTGCAAAGAGATAAAGAAGTGTATATGAGAGAAAAGTGCAACACTTCATCGGTGAAAGAAACTAGTGATAAGGCTAGTATCAACTATCAAAGGAAATTTCCCGAGGTAATTATAATTTTTTTTCCTTTTAAATTGTTCTATTTTATTAATGATAATGACTTTATATTTACTTTTGGTTTAGGGCATTTCATCTTGCCAACTATACTTATCGGAACCGAATTATCGACTAGTTGGCAAGGGAAAAGTGCACAACACTTCGGGAGATTTACTTCACCACAGACCGCTCCCGGATGGACACCTGAAAGTATCGGTGGATGTTGTATTAGATCGTGATGCGATTCTACCGGTACCTGACATGGTCTCAGAGACGACATTGCTGCGAGATGCAATAGGATCGTTTGTTGCATGGCCCTCGGAGCTCATTACCATTAGTGATGAGGTAAATTGAAAACGATTATGAATCATTTAGTTTTCGAATGTCAATTCTAAACCGTTTATTAATTATGTTTTACATTTTATTTTTAGACTGCTCCTATAAAACCCGCAATTAAGGGTAAAGGGATTTTACAGGAGGAGGAGTCTGTTGCATCGCTAAAAGAGGTACATTTAAAGTGTTAATATATAATCTGAATCAAAATATGCATGATTTTATATTTTACCTAACTTATATGATTTTTAGGCATCCGCTCGGGAGTCACAACAAGTGACGCAGCAGGTTCGTAGTGTACCACCCAGTGGTCCTCCGAAGCAAGCGGCAAGAAAAGGCGGTGCTTTTGTGCCTCGATACCGGGCGACACTCGCAACAATGGTTGATATGTCCGATATGAAGGATGGTGCTTTACGGGAAATCGATATGGATGAAAGTGTCTTCGGTATTGAGTTCAAGTCACATATTACAATTGATGACTTGCAAGAGATTTTTAACCAAGATCAACTAGGCGTCAGTAATATGCATTCATACATCCGGTAATATTCACTCATCCGATATATTATTTAATTAGTCCCACAATATAATTTATTTACACTTTTCAATGAAAAGAATCTAATGTTTATTATGTTTTTATTTAAGGTTGTTGTATGACAGAGTGTTGCGCGGGACTGCATTGTCTAACAGATTCCGGTTCGTGTCTTCCGCCCATTGCAGCGGAATGGAAATTGTTTCGGATCCGGAATCTGTTAGACAGCGCTTAGTCGATAGATTCATGTCCACCGGCAATACAGAATGTCTGCATCTTTGGGCGTATAATACCCGACCAGTAGGGTTAGTTTCTCATTCTTTATTCATCTAATCTCTGTTTCTTTAGTGTATAGCAATATTTTCATATAACCTATTGTTTTAATTTATAGAGCACACTGGTTGCTGCTTGCTATCAACCCGATAAGGGAAGTCGTGTATTATCTGAATTCGGTAAAGGGTGAATGGACCAATTATCCGGCCATGAAGGAAATCGTTGATTTGTAAGTGGGATCGTTCTAAATATATATTCGTGTATATTTATATATTTACTTATTTGTGGGATTGATCTAAACATATGCTTTTATATATTTGTTAATTAGATCAATACAAGTATTCCGTAGTCAACGGGACGCACAGGTATCCCGGACTAAATCAAACAACATCACCTGGATCGAAGTGCAGGTACATTACTTTTCACAAATTTGCTTATAATATTTATGCTACTTGGTAAAACAAGACAACTTATATAGAATCTTATTTGTTTTTCTATGTAGTGTCCGCTACAGCGTAACAGTTCAGACTGCGGATACTTTGTATTGAGGTTTATGAAAGAAATCATTCAGGCGAATCAATTAGAGATTCCTCCCACGGTATAAAGTTATAACTTAAGATAATTTCATATAATTTATTACATTTACCTAAATATATTATTCATATTATGTTTTTGTTTTATAGTACCTTGACGAATTCCGTGCTGCTGGGTACTCGAAGCTAAAGTTAGAAGAAATCAAAGAGGAATTGTGTCAATTTTATATTAAGCTATTTTTCATGCAGATTTGAACTATAATATTGTTGATTTTGTAATGATGTATATATATAATTTTGTAATGATGTATATATATAATTTTGGATATTATAATGGTATATATTAGTATATATATTGTCTTACTGATGGCTGAAATAATATAGTCGAAAATATATTACAGGTCGAAAATATATTACAGGTCGAAAATATTACAGGTCGAAAACATTACAGGTCGACTGGGAGGATTAAATTATAGGCTGCACATAAAAATACCTCATTTAGCAACTACAGCGCTTCTAAAAAGCGCTCTTAAAGGTCCACATACTAGAGCGCTTCTTAGTAAAAGCGCTGGCAAAGACCAGTAAAAAAGCAAAAAAAATTAAAAAATTACGCAGCATACAAAAGCGCTTTTGGAAAAGCGCTCTGGTATGCCCCCCTATGAGAGCGCTTTTTCTGGAAAAAGCGCTCTCATAGGGGGGCCTACCAGAGCGCTTTTCCAAAAGCGCTTTTGTATGCTGCGTAATTTTTTAATTTTTTTTGCTTTTTTACTGGTCTTTGCCAGCGCTTTTACTAAGAAGCGCTCTTAAAGGGGGGTCTACCAGAGCGCTTTTTCCAGGAAAGCGCTCTTATAGGGGGTCCTACAAGAGCGCTTTTTCCAGGAAAGCGCTCTTAAAGGGGGGGTCTACCAGAGCGCTTTTAAAAGCGCTTTCGTAGCCTACGCCAGCGCTGGCTTTGGCAGCGCTTTAAAGCGCTGTTAAAGGCCAAAAAAAGCGCTGTGAAAGCCCTTGTACGGCGTAGTGTTAATGATCCACCTTCATATCTAAGCCGATACCTTTGACGGTGCCTTAATGATATGCTTCGAATATTAAGTCGATACCTTTGACGGTTCCTTAATGATCTACCTTTGGAAGTTAAGTCGATACCTTTGACGGTTCCTTAATGATCCACCTTCATATCTAAGCCGATACCTTTGACGGTGCCTTAATGATATGCTTCGAATATTAAGTCGATACCTTTGACGGTTCCTTAATGATCTACCTTTGGAAGTTAAGTCGATACCTTTGACGGTTCCTTAATGATCCACCTTCATATCTAAGTCGATACCTTTGACGGTGCCTTAATGATATGCTTCGAATATTAAGTCGGTACCTTTGACGGTAATCCAATTCAGACTTGAGTCGATACCTCAGACGGTCCATCAACATTCAAATAACTACTTCTCAAAACACTTCATACTCCCAACACCGGATGGCATCTTCAAGCCCATCTCCGACAAAGGTCCCAACTTCAGCTAGGGCAAATTTCTTGGTATTCTAGTGTTCAATCATCTTCCACCTTCAGATACCGACTGACATACAAACCACTCTACATCTTCAGGTTTAAGATAATTGAACAGGGGCAGCTGTCATACCCCAAAATTTGCCCTCATATATTTGCGAATTACGCTTTGCCACAAATAAGGTATTGACACATTTGGTAAGAGTGTGATGCTTGCAGGTATAAGGTCATGGGTTCGATCCCACTGCTGACGTTTTTACTCTTTTATTTTTCTAACTTTAGTCTTAAATTATTTTCATTGAAAAAATCACAAAAAAATAGTTTTTCTTCTTATTTTAATTCTTAATTTTCATATTTATTACTTAAGCATTTTTTACATTTATTTTCCATTTTTATTCATGAAAAAATAGAATGATATTTTAATTTGCTTAGATTTTGGTCCAAGACAATTAGCATTTAATATATTTGATTTGATTCTCTCTAATTTGAGATAAATCAAAACAAATATTTAATTTGTTAATTTGGCCATTTATGTATGATTTTATACTAATTATATTTAACCTAGTTTTCTTAAGATATAAATAGGTCAGCAGTCAACCCTATTGGGAGGAGATTCCCCACGAATAAAAAAAAAAGCAACAAAGAAGACGAAAAAGGGCGGTGCAAGAAACTCTGTGTCAAGTAAAAAACGCAGAACCGAACGAGAACGAGATTGCACCAGAGTTTTAAGCCGATTCAAGCCATTCCAAGCATCAAGATTGACTCCCCGACCTTCTCTGAAGCGTTCCATAATATTGCAAGTCATCAAATTCTCCAGAATTGCGACATCAATTATCACGGTTTGAGCAAGCTTTTTCAGGTTTCGATTTTCATCGTGCACACATTATGAATCGAATTTGAGTATGTATTTGTGTTCATGATGATATTTGTGAACTTTCTGCACTGGTTAATTTAATTTTAAGCGCAGGTAGCAGGGATCACCATTGTTAGGTTTGGAAGCTCCATAATTGGGGTTTCTCAAACCAAGCAAAATTGGACAAAAATATGGATGCCAGCATGTTCGGGGCACCATATTCACCGAATCTGGGCCTTCCTTGGATATTTATTTGGCATGTATGATGGTTTTTCGTATTGACAGGTTATGGCTACTCATGAGAATCGTTGCCAAAAGGTTCTCTCTGTTTCTGAAAAAATTCACGAAGAAGAAGAAGGTTCAGGGCGCGGTCTTTTCATTTTTCCAAGCGACTTATTTTCTAATATATTAATTGAGTTTGATTATGTTAACAGCACATGGATTTGGTACAGTTGGTTAAAGAAGAAGTCTGGTTACTACATAGACGTGGGTTCGATCCCCAACGTCGCTTGTGTTTTTAACTAATTTGTTTGCATAGATATACCTTACTATCCCATGCATCTCCGTCTACGCGCGCTACGATGCAGCCTCATCCCACAACCCTCTGATCGTCACAGAATCTCATCCCACGTCCACCATGCAGAAAGCGCATCATACACCCTCAGCAATCCACCACACCAGAATAATACCCAGCTAAGTCTTTTAATTGTTTTTTTTAATTAAATAATTTGTTTTATTATTTTTTTTTTTGTTTAAATATTTTATATATAATATATATCTTTTAGAAAGTCTCTTAAAAAGCAATTTATCCTAATTTCCTTTTTCACAAAAAAATAAGTAAAAAATATTTATTTGTTTTAATTAATTTTATTAATTTAATTTGTTTAGATTATTTATTTAAATTAACTAATTAATTATTAAAAATATATATTAGAGTTAGGGCATTTAATCGAAACCCTATTTTCACCGATTTAATTAATTGGGTTGAAAACCAACAATTAATTAATTCGATTTCACTTATTATATTAAACTTAGTCAATTTGCGCCTGAATCAGGGTTTACAATGATCATTCCATACACTGAGATATATGTTATTTTTCTTTGCCTTGCCTTTTCAGGGTTACCTTTCAACGCCCCCGACAACGCGCCCGATCAAGATTCAAAGCTAAGTACCCTATTTAATCTAAAATCTATTTTGGTTTCCTTTTAAATAATTAGGGTTTGCCTTGCCTTCATCTTTTTTGCCTTTGCTCTTTTCAGGGTTAGCAACATGATTCCTCCCAATCATGCGCCTTCAAAAAACCGAAGCTAAGTATTCGACGCTAAAAATTGAAAATCTATTTTATTTCCTGTTTTTAGGGTTTGTCTTTTTAAATAAACATTGCCTACACTCAATTTTTTCTGCCTCCGCCTTGCCTCTTTTCAGGGTTAACCTTAAAGCGTCCTCTGGCTACTAACCCTATCAGATCAAATGCGAAGCTAAGTTCTTATTCTTATTTAATTTCTCTTTAACATTTTTTATTAAGTTAGGGTTAACTTTAATTCTCACTGAATTATCCATACACTCACCCTCTTCTGTTTATTCTTCCTTTTCAATTTTCAGGGTTTGATGACCGCCGAAGCTGCGAGTTTGGTAACCCTAAAACCCTAAACTCTAATCTTTTATTCTTTCTGTTTAATTATTACTTATGTCAAACCCTACCAAGGGATCCGCTGGTTTCATTGTCCCCTCCCCCATATTATTGTTGTTCTTGCCTTATATTATCTGCGTGGTTAGTAAAATAGGGAGTGACAACCATGAATTGAATTTAGAATCGCTAATTTACAAGATAATTAATTGAATATAATCACGTGAATGTTGCACACACGCACGCTTTTGGGTAACCGTCTTTGTTGCCTTGTTGCCTGTTGCCTTGTTGCCTTGTGCTTTTTTGCAGAATAGCCAGTCCCTCGAATACGAGGATACCTCAGCCATGTTGCCTCGATAAAAGGTCATGAGACCCTAAAATGATGCTGCCTTCGATACACTAACATGACCTCGACCCTCGGAAGTTGCCCACGAATAAGGCTGAGGTATCTTCTGGTTGCCTACAAACAAAGGCTATTCTGATCATTCCATTTAGACTACCTGCCTCTCTATGGCATGGGTCAGTCTTTGGGCGAATGATATCTCGACGACCCTTCAACCTCCAAACGAAAGGCTTCCTGCCCTCTTATGGCAAGGATAGACCCTTTCATTCTGAAAGGCTAAAAAGAGACCTATCATCTGAGTTTAAGGTAATTGCCCCTAATTGCCTTGCAATGCTCAATTTTCATATTCTTTCTCAAAATTCTTCAAAAACTGGCTACGCTCATTTACGAGCTAAAGTCCATTTTTCTACTTTCATCTACATTTTCTGAAAACGAGCAAGCAAAGCAATTAAGAGCCCATGGAAAACCATGGATGCAAAGGGTGCCTTACACCTTCCCTTTGCATAAATTACCCCCCGAACTTAGATTTCTTTAAAAGGTTTTTTTCTGTTTCTTTTAGCCTTTCTGAATTTGTTTGGATAAAATAAAAGTCGGTGGCGACTCTTGCTTAACCGCGACATTTTCAATTATAAAAGTCAGTTCACCGTGTTACAAGGTACAGACGAATGTTTTGTTTCACTACCAAGAAAGGACGGACGTTGCGTACTATCTTGTCTCATACTACGTTCAAGCTGTCAAACTTATGGAAGTTCCGAAACTGCCCTCCAACGGATATATTATTGTATTAGCTATATAAGGGCTTGAAGACTTAAAGAAGAAACTGCTAATTCATGATCACATTCACTCTGTATAGACTGTTAATAGGTTTATATTTCTTTTAGTCATAGATTTGAAAAAGCAAAGTTTGCACCTAGCTTGTGTAGAAGCATTTGTAAACAAACCCTGATTAAAGGTTGTTCGATCGTTCCTTGAGAGACCGAGTGAAGTTCATTAGTCTCGAGAAGTATAGGACTAGCGAGTCTTAGAGGTTGTTAGTCACAGGGGTTGCCTGTGCAGGTGTTAGTCACAGGGGTTTCCTGTGCAAGGTTAGTCACCGGAGGTTACCCGGGCATTGTAGTTAGTCACTCATGGTAGCTTGTGTAAGGTTAGTCACTTGTGGTTTCCCGTACAACTGTAATCATTTTGGTTATAGTGGATTAAGTCCTCGATTAAGAGAGGAAAAATCACCTCGGAAGGGTGGATTGGACTAGCTTGATATTTGTCAAGTGAACTAGTATAAAAATATTGTGTTTTTTCTTTTCTGCATCTTTTTGTTATTATCAAGAGTATAAAGTTTGTGGTTTTAAGAAAAAGGATTGTTTTATTAAAAGCACTATGTTTTAAAAACCCTATTCCTACCCCCCCCCCCCCCTTCTAGTGTTTTTCACACATTCAGTTGGCATCTGAGCTCCGGTTCTGAGTGGTGATAAAGAGTTTGAATCTTTATCATGCACTTAACAGTGTTTAGTACCGATCTAGGTTGTGTGAAAAACAATGGTAGAACCCGAAGGGACTCCTACCAACAATGCTGTTGTTAATAATAGGGATAAAGATCATTATAGTTCTAAACCTCATATGTTTGATGGAGAAAATTTTGACTATTGGAAAGATAGAATTGAAATTTACTTCATGGAATTTGACTTTGATCTCTAAGATCTGGTAGTTTATGGCTACAATTATCCAGTAGATGCAAATGATGTCAAAATTGCAATAAGTGCAATGACTGATGATCAAAAGAAGGCTTACAAGAATCACTTCAAAGCCAGATCAATCTTGTTATCTGTTATTTCTCATGTTGAGTATGAGAAGATCATTGACAAAGGCTCTTGCCCTAATCCATAAATATGAGCCTTTAAGATGGAAGAAGATGAATCAGTGGAAAAGATGTTTTTAAGATTTCAGATTCTTGTTGCAGGACTTAAGGTTCTGGACAAAGGTTATTATACATCAAATCATGTTAAAAAGATTATCAGAAGTCTGCCTAAGAAATGGAGACTAACGGTAACTGCTTTGAAACTATCAAAGGATCTGAACAACACCAGTATTGAGGAACTGATAAGTTCTTTGAGAAGTCATGAGACCGAGCTTCAAGAGGATGAACCTCAGAGGAGAGTAAAATTTGTGGCTCTCGAGTCTAAGTCTGAAAAGACAAATGATTTTCAAGCAGAAGAAGAAGAAGAAGAAGAAAAAGAAGAAGATGATGATGATGAAGACTCAAGTGAAGATGAAATGTATCTGATATCCAGAAGACTGACTCAGCTATGGAAACATAGAAAGAGCAGGCTTCAAGGATCAAGAAGATTAAAGGATAAAAGTAGATCATCTGGTCAAAGAAGAGCTTCTGGAAAAGAAGCTATATGTTACGAGTGCAAGGAGCCTGGACACTACAAGAATGATTGTGCAAAGCTTGAGAAAGATAATAAGCCAAAGAAAGCACATAAAGCCAAGAAGGGCCTCACAACAACATGGGATGATTCTGATTCAGAATAAGAATTTGATGAAGAGCAAGACAATGTAGCACTCATGGCTGAAGCTAGCACAAAGAAAGTCATTTCAGAAAGAAAGCTGACAACTGAAAATGAGTCAGATTCTGATTATGAATAAGAGGTACTTTCTTCTCTTTCTCGTTCTAAACTTGAATTCTATTTTTCTGAACTTATGAAAAGATATCATCTTCTGATGGGTAAATACAAAACTTTGAAGAAGAGTTCAGTGGTTACTTCTGAGAAATCTACTAAGTATGAGCGAGGTAAATTTGAAAAATTATTTATCTTAGAAAAATTGAATCTCGCTCTTAAGAGTAAAGTTTCTAAATTAGAAGAAGAGATTTCATCAATAGCGTCTGTTACTGATGAGGTAATCAGATTTAACAGAGCTTTTCAGCATTTCTAAGCTAAAAGCATAGATAGAATCAAAATGTATTCAATGATCTATGGTGTTAGCAGAAATGGTAGCAGAGGCTTATGATACAAGGGACCATCAAAGAAACCTGATGAGACTTCGTTTGTTATACCAAGATCTCTCATTGAACATTTTGTGCTTTTTGGCACTAAACTGGAATATTTTGAAAATGACAGCTCTGATACTGTCATATCACAATCACAGACACGGAAGGAAACTTTTAAACCTAAATATAATGCACAAATTCCATATAATTATTCTTTTGCATAAAAGTCCAAAGGTGTTAGAACCTCTGGAACTGCTAATAAGAGAGGACCCAAAAGATGGTACCTAAGGATGAGATTATTTATATTGCAGATATCCTTGATGGCTCCACTCAAACACCAATCATGATACCTAAACGGTGGATGCTTGCGACACATGACGGGATAAAGGCGTATGTTCCAAAGTTTAGAACTTAAGCCCGGAGGCTTCGTCGATTTCGGAGGTAATCAAAAAGGAAGGATTATTGGCTCCGGAACCATAGGTAATAGTAAGCTTCCTTGTATTAATAATGTGCTTTTAGTAGTGGGTATGATGTATAACTTATTGTCAATTAGTCAACTTAGTGACAATGGTTATGACTTTATATTTAATCAAAAGTTTCGTAAAGCTGTAAGTCATAAGGATGGCTCAGTTCTGTTCAATGGTAAGAGGAAGAACAATATTTAAAAAATAAGGTTGTCTGATTTGAAAGATCAGAATGTAAAATGTCTTTTATCTATTAATGAAGAGTAATGGGTTTTGCATAGGCATCTGGGCCATGTTAGTGTGAGAAAAATATCTCAACTGAACAAGCTTGGATTAGTCTGAGGCTTGTCAAATCTGAAGTTTTCTTCAAACGCTCTCTGTGAAGCATGTGAAAAAGGCAAGTTTACAAAAACTTCTTTCAAAGCTAAGAAAGTTGTATCTACTTCCAGACCATTAGAACTTCTTCACATTGATCTGTTTAGACCAGTGAAAATTGCCTCTATCAATGGAAAGAAATATGGACTAGTCATTGTTGACGACTATAGCAATTGAACTTGGATTAAATTCTTAAGACACAAGGATGAGTCACATTCTGTGTTTTCAATCATCTGTTCCCAGATGCAAAATGAAATGAATTGCGAAATAGTCAAGTTCAGAAGTGATCATGGTGGAGAATTTGAAAACAAAGACTTTGAAAGTCTATTTGATGAAAATGGTATTTCACATGATTTTTCCTGTCCCAGAACCCCACAACAAAATGGTGTGGTGGAAAGGAAAAATAGATCTCTTCAAGAGATGGCTCGCACCATGATCCAAGAAACTGACATGGCTAAGCATTTATGGGCAGAAGCAGTGAATACAACATGTTATGTTCTAGGATGTCTATGAGACCTATTTTGGGTAAGACTCCATATGAATTGTGGAAGAGTAGAAAGCCCAATATTTCGTATTTCCATCCCTTTAAATGTATATGTTTTATGTTAACTACTATAGAGAATTTGAGTAAATTTGATTCCAAAGCACAAAAGTGTTTGTTGTTAGGATACTTTGAACGCTCTAAAGGCTACATAATCTATAACATGGAAACACGAATTGTAGAAGAATCAATTCACGTCAGATTCAATGATAAGCTTGACCCTAAAAAGTCAAAGCTAGTTGAAAAGTTTGCAGATTAGGAGATCACTTTTGTAGAGCCCACAAAAAAGGAATCAGAAGTAAAAGAATCAGAAGCATCTGTAGATGAAGAAGATGCTGCTCCTTCTGATCCTCCTCAACAAAAGAAGAACTAACTTATCACTTCACATCATGAAGATCTGATTCTGAGAAACAAGGATGATCCTTTCAGAACCATATCAGCATTCAAACCTTCTAAAGAAACTCTTCTTGGATTAGTATCTCTAATTGAGCCGGTATCTATCAAAGAAGCTCTTATAAACAACGACTGGATTCTGGAAATGGAAGAAGAGCTTAACCAATTCACTAAAAATGATGTTTGGGATCTTGTTTAAAAGCCCAAAGATACTTATGTCATTGGAACCAGATGTGTATTTAAAAACAAGCTCAATGAGAAAGGTGAAGTCGTCAAAAACAAGGCACGACTGGTTGCACAAGGTTATAGTCAACAAGAAGGAATTGACTATACAGAAACCTTTGCTCCAGTCGCCAGGTTAGAAGCAATTTGCTTATTAGTTTCTTTTTCTGTTAATCATAATATTACTCTTTATCAAATGGATGTTAAGAGTGCTTTTCTGAATGGGTACATATCTGAGGAAGTGTATGTCAAACAACCTCCAGGATTTGAAAGCTATGATAAACCAGATATTATTTATAAACTGAAGAAATCACCCTATGGTCTGAAACAAGCTCGTAGAACTTGTTATGACAGATTGAGTAGTTTTCTTTTCGAAAACAAGTTTACCAGATGAATGGTTGACACCATACTCTTTTGTAAAACCTTTAACAAATACGTTCTTATAGTACAAATTTATGTTGATGATATTATTTTTGGTTCTGCTAATCCATCTGTTTGTAGAGAATTTTGTAAGTTGATGTAGGCTAAATTTGAAATGAGTATGATGGGAGAATTGAAATTATTTCTGGGAATTCAAATCGACCAAAGACCAGAAGATACTTACATCCATGAGAGCAAATACACTAAGGAACTTCTGAAAAAGTTCATCATGCTTTATTGCAAGTTAGAAAAAACTCCAATGCATCCAACATGCATTCTGGAAAAAGAAGAGGTAAGTGGAAAGGTGTGTCAGAAGCTATATCGTGGTATGATAGGCTCTCTCCTATATCTAACTGCTTCAAGACATGATATTTTATTTAATGTTCACTTATATGCTAGATTCCAATCTGATCCGAGAGAATCCTACTTAACTGCTGTTAAAAGGATTCAGAGGTATCTGAAAGGAACAACTAACCTTGTCCTGGTGTATGAAAAAACATCAGAGTATACTTTTGTTGGTTTTTATGATGCAGATTACGCTGGAAACAAAATTGAGAGGAAGAGCACTTCTGGAAACTGACAATTTTTGGGAAACAATCAGATCTAATGGTCAAGCAAGAGGTAATAAATAATTGCTCTTTCAACAGCAAAAGCAGAATACATCTCAGCGTCTCTGTGCAGCATTCAGATTTTATGGATGAAGAGTCAGCTGGAAGATTATCAAATCTATGAGAGTAACATTCATATATTTTGTGATAATACTACTGCTATTTGTTTGAGTAAAAACCATATCTTGCATTCTAGGGCAAAACACATAGAGATAAAACATCATTTTATCAGAGACTATGTTTAAAAAGGGATTCTTTCTTTAAAATTTATAGATCCAGACCATCAATGGGTTGATATCTTCATAAAACCCTTGGCTGAAGATAGATTTCTATTCATTCTGAAGAATCTGATAATGGACTTCTGTCCAGAGTAAGATGTCATCAGAACTGAATATGTTTGATTAGAATCTTGGAACAAAAGATTTTGTTTTAAACAAGTAATTTTTTATATCTCAGCAATCAGAAGGTGTTTCGGTCAAAAACGCCTCTGATCAGATGGAAGTAGTCTGACCTTCCAGATTTTGAGAAAAATTAAAATGTGTCACTCGAATTAAGTAAATGTGTGTAACCTTGGTTATGCCATTCATTAATTCTACCAAGTTTCACTCAAGCGGTGTGCCTTAATTTATGGGAATTAATCAAAATCAAATCATGACGACCATGTATTTCTCCTCATATCTTCTATCATTTTCAAAAATATTTTCTTTACATTTTCTACTCATTTTAAGAAGTCGTGTATTTTTTATAGTCTGACGGTAACTCAATCGTACCTTTATTTTTTTGCGCTGACTATTTACATGTGTCTTTCGTCCAAATCTTTTCTCAAGCTTCAGTGTTTACTTCTTCTACCCTCTGTTTGAATATTCTCCTAGGAACTCTTTCTTCTTATGGCTGTCAAAACCAGAAACTCTCAGAAATGCTTCATTCCCTATGGGTGTACTCTGTCTTTTTCATTCCATGAGTTTCTGTGAAGGCTAACATGTTTCTATGTCTATCTGCTTTCTGTCTTTTTTCTTGTACTCCGCCTCAATATATCAATAAAGTTGTTGTCCCTTCTTATGTCTTATATCTTATGTTTTACACATAATACCTTTTTAATTATGACAAAAAGGGGGAGAAATCAGGAGTTTAATTTTGATGATTAGTGATCAATTCCTGAGATAAAACTGCTTACATTTACTAACCCATTATAAAATTTTGTTTGTGTTAGAAATGTTTTTGATTTTTAGGATGTCATCAAACTCTGAAAGATTTGTGTTAGACTCTGAAAGATATGAATATCAATTTAAAAATCAGATATTAGAAATAACACTCTAAGAGTACACTAGCAATCAGACTCTAAGAAGATGTCATACATAATCAGGCTCTGAGTTTTTTACAAAGATCTCATTTTAAGCAACAAGGCCTTGAAGTTGACAATGAGGCTCTGAAAGACCTCACTCAGATCTAACAAGATCAGGCTCTGAAAGATTTCATTTAGGCACTACATTACGTCTCTGATTTTTAATGATAACAATGTGTATGTATGTATGAACAATTTTGTTATACTAACATTTGTTTTGTTGAGTACTTAACAAACAGGTTATAATTCTGATGAAAAGGCGTGGCCAAAACATCAGAAGTCACCAGGTTATGTTTCCACGCTACACACGTTCTGATGAACAGTAGCAACTACTTCAGAAGTAGAAGCATATGAAGTTATCACTCTGTTACGAAGTCTGAAGAAACCACTTCTGAAGACCAAATGCTGAAAGACTCTGAAGATGTGGCTCTGAAGACTCTGAAACTCAAGTTTTGTAAAGACAAAGGATTATGAAGACCAAGTGTTGAAGACTCTCTGAAGATGTGACTCTGAAGACTTGAAGTTCTGAAGAATTCAAAGCTTATTCTCTTTTCTTCCAACTCATGTTGTGAGCCTCTGAAGTTCAAGAAGGAAAGAAGATAATGTTACTATGTAGTACGAGGTACAAGGTACAGACGGATGTTTTGTTCCACTACCAAGAAAGGACAGACGTTGCATACTATCTTGTCTCCCACTACGTTTAAGCCGCCAAACTTTTGGAAGTTCCAAAACTGCCCTCCAATGGATATATTATTGTATTGGCTATATAAGGGTTTGAAGAATCAAAGAAGAAGCTGCTAATTCATGATCACATTCACTATGTATAGACTGTTAATAGCTTCATATTTCTTTTAGTCTTAGATTTGAAAAAGCAAAGTTTACATCCAGCTTGTGTAAAAGCATTTTATTATAAACAAACCCTGATCAAAGTTGTTTGATTGTTCCTTGATAGACCGAGTGAAGGTCAGTAGTCTCGAGAAGTCTAGGACTAGAGAGTCTTAGAGGTTGTTAGTCATAGGGGTTGCCTGTGCAGGTGTTAGTCATAGGGTTTCCTATGCAAGGTTAGTCACGACGGTTTCCCGTGCATTGTATTTAGTCACTCGTAGTAACTTGTGCAAGGTTAGTCACCGACGGTTTCCCGTGCGATTGTAATCAGTTTAGTTACAATGGATTAAGTTCTCGATTGAGAGAGGCGAAATCACCTCAGAAGTGTGGACTGGACTAGCTTGATATTTGTCAAGTGAAATTAAGTATTTTTTAGGATTGGATAGACTTAAATATGGAATTTTCAAATAAGGTAGATAGGGTGGAAGAGTGGTGCAATTATTGGGCCACTGCTTGCCATGCGATTTGGGAGTGGAGGAATAGAGAGCGGCATGATGAACGCTTTACAATACCGTATGACATGCATGGGACAATTGTTTCTAAGATTCACAGTTACAAGGTGGCGACTATTAATGCTCAAATTATGGAGAGGGATAAAGTTGAAAGACGGATAAAGTGGAAGGTGCCAAAGGAAGATTGTATAAAGCTTAATGTAGATGGAGCTCACTCTTTGAAGGGTGTTTCAGGATGTGGAGGGATCATGAGGAATGCAGCTGGAAACTGGTGTGGTGGTTTTGCGAATTGTGTTGGTAATAGTAGTCCTCTCATGGCGGAGCTATGGGGCATTCACGATGGGTTGAAGATGGTGTTGGAGCATGGTTATCATAGAGTGATTGTAGAATCGGATTCTAGGGAAGCGGTGGACATTAGCAACAATATTGGAAATAATAAGTTACTTTCGTGTAATTTGGTTCGTAATATTCATAAGCAAATGAGTATGCTGGAGGAGGTGGAGATCTGTCACATTTTTAGAGAAGCGAATAGCTGTGCAAACCGTTTGGCTGTGTTTGGCAAGGAGTCTAAGGAGAGAAGTATGTTTTTTCAGGATATGCCGCATTGGCTGTTTGAGTTTTTTGATAGGGATTTTCGAGGCGTTTCTTATGCTAGGGTTGTTCTTGCTTAGTTTTCTTTCTTTTCGGGCTTAGGCCCTCCTTGTAATAAAAAAAAACCATTTTGAGAACGGTTTTTGAGGCACCTAAATGTCATTACATAACCCTAATTATTACTTGGGAAAAGCTAACATGTGCCCCAAGGCACAAGTTAATGAGATATTTATAGAAATAATTTTTTGGAACGCGTGCATTCAATGTATTGAAACTTTAAATATAACTCTATTGCATTTAATTACATTTAACTTTTTCTAATTATAGTATCCTTAACATGTGCCCTTAGGGCACACGTTAGCATGACCCTTATTACTTTACCTTTAATAATTACATTACTTCATACATCCACCCAACCCAATAAAATACGCTTTGAAATCTACAATCTGCGGCCACCTTTTTTGAAAAATGTCTTGAAACTCAACAATTTCCTCTTTGAAATCGTGCAAAACCCTTCAAAACTCATCATCGTTGTTCTTCACTCCTTCCATAACTTTATAAATTATGGCATCTGATGTACATCTCAATCCCAAATTATTTTCAATACTACCTTCACTACGGTATTCTATATCTTCATCTTTAATATTTTTCCTACAAATCGACCACATTTTACCTACAAATCGATCTTCCCCACTTTCCCTTTCCGCGACCCAGTAACAAAATTTCTAGAAAGTTTTCCTCCATCTTTTTTATGCTTACTCTTAAACCATTTAATCTTTCAACGAATCCTAATTTTGAATATACTGTGTAGACGTTTTGATATCACTTACATTTTGCTTTTGTTGATCCTTCATGTTATTTTATCCTCGAATTTATCAATTTTTCTTATTATCTTTTATGTCCCTTAAACGATTTAGTCTTTAAACGAATTCTGGTCATGTAAGTTTCCTCACAATTTTCCTCTCTTTCTGTATACCATCCCGTTCCTTGCATTGGACTGATGAAAACCCCCATGCTATTTACATGAAACTTGACTGCCCTTTAATTTGAATTTGGAAATCTATGTTTCTCGCTTAGTTTCGTTCGATTTGCATTATTGGTTGGGTTATTATTATTTTGGTTGCCGGATTTTTATTGAGGGAGGAAACACGATGAGATATGTATATATTTTTTATTTTCGGTTGAGTTTTAATATTATTGATAATTTAGCCATGATAGAGAATAGAGGAATAAACAGCGAAGTAACGAGGGAGAAGAAGTTGATTATTCACATGTTTTATTCTTTTTCTATTTTACGTCATTTTTTTTAATAATTACTATTCCTTGCCATTTAATCACATGAAGATTATGATTGGTTGTTCAAATTGTCATACTTTTATTGCAACAATTTGTAACTCATTTAATTTATAAATAAAAAAAGCAACCGGAGAAAATCAAGGGATGGGGGACGGACCATTTTATTTCATTTGGTTGTTTAGATTTTTTTTCTCTTTCTCTTTTATTATCATTTAATATATATTAATAATTAGATTTTTATTTTTGAAGGTCATTTTTTTCTCTTTTTCTATATTGATATTTTTATTTTAGGGTGTGTTTGGTTCGAGGTAAATGGAGGAGAGGGGAGGGGAGGGGAGGGGAGGGGAAATTTTTAATTAATTATGTTTGGTTCAAATTTAAGGAGGGGAAGGGAGGGGAGGGGAGGGGAGCAAAATCCCTCCAAACCTCACTTTTTGCGTTCCTCCGAATTGGGGGGATTTGGAGGGGAGGGAATCTGAATTTTAATACGTAAAAAATCATTATATTTACTAAAATATCCTCAGTTTAATTTTAATATTTCAAAATTAGTTATTTTCTTTTTTTGTTAATGCTTCTCTTCTATGTGATTTTTCTCGATTATTTCCATAAACTTATTATAACTATTATCCACCTTCAATTTTTTTTCAATTTTTTTTACTTAATACAAATCATAATCATTGCATTATTTTTATACTTATTTTAATGTTTACTTATGTTCTTTTTTCTTCTAATTTTGTTATCTATCCTATTATATTTTTTTATATCAAATTTTAAATCATTCACTTTATTTATTTATTTTATTAAAAAATTTAAATTATTAGTTTTAACAATAACTTATTTTATGTATTATTTTTGTTAGATGATTCATCATTATTTAAAAATTGTTATTAACATATAGTTTCATTTGTGTCAGAGAGTTATAATTTGAATCAAGTGTACTCAGTTTAGTAACGTTATGATAAATTATAATATTTTAATCCCTAAATTAAAAAATTTATTATCAAAAAAATATTTATGAATTTTTCATATTTAAATATTATATCACTTATATAAGATCATAAGGATAAAAATGTAATTTATGAATAGAACCCCTCCCCTTTCAAAATGCTCCTAATTTGTCCTCTTTTGTGTAGTATAAAGAGATAGTGGAAAAATTTGTAATGCTCCTAATATATTTTTTTTTTTGTTTATCACCACCAGTTTAGTCCGGTTCGGGGGTCAGTTCTGGCATCAAGTGGTTCCAGCCCCCTCCCGATCGCAGTTGCGGGGATCGAACCGTGGTTCTCCCTACCAGATCTAGCGTCAATCACCATTAAACCAACTAACGATTGGTAATGCTCCTAATTTGTCGTCTTTTAGGATTGATCTTTTTGCTTACAATAATTATCAATTATCAGTTGATGTTTAAAAATATTTTAGGTTGTCTTTTTATAATTAATTTTGCACCTTTTCATTTATATCGAGTTTCTGTAATCTTTTTCATTTGGAATTTTAACGGTGCAAATATAGCTATTATTTAATAGTTGGCCTTGAATAAATAATCATTAATTATTTGGAAATTAATACAATTAATAAATATTTTCTTTAATGTCACATTACAAAAAGTTTTGAAATAATTTGATTAATTTATAGAATAAATTTCAAAAGACCCGTGTAACAATTATATATTGATTAGGTCTAATTTATAAATTTACTTTATGTTTAAATTTAGTAAAAATACCATATATTTAATTTATATGTTAAATTGTTCTTTACTACATTAATAATTGGTTTATATAAATAATATTTATTTTATTTTGATATAAAAACATAAAACGTATTATATTTAAAATAGAGATTGTTATAATAAAGATTATGTAAATAAGGATTATTAATACATTTATATAGGTAATAAATAAATATAATAAAATATAGCTAAAAATTATTGGAATTAAATTTTAATATTTATTTATATACTCACCTTTTATCTACTTGACGTGGAAACGTTTCAATGTTAATTACGAAGCTCGTAGGGTTATTAGCTTTGAAATTAGCTTCGTAATTAGCTTCGAAATATTTACTTTACTTGTTGTGTATGTCTTAGAAATTTACGATGGGAACACATAACGTGGAGGCACTTGAGTTTGAGTTTTCAGCTATGTCTACCTTTCCCGAATAAAATATGCATAGAATCTTGGACAATGAAGATTCCATCACGAGAAGTACCTGGCTTTTTTATTGAAATCACGAGAGTAATACTCCTTCTTTGTATCAGCATCTAGTTCATGAAATCTGCGGATATCCTCGATTATTTCATCCAAGACCGAAGTGGGAATTTCATGGTTTATGACCTGAAAAAATCCCCACTCACTGCACGCACTTCGAATTTGGTGGATGACTTGTGCACGCAGAGCTAGATTGCTGTGTATGTCTTGGAAATTGACGATGGGAACACATAACGTGGAGGCACTTGAGTTTAAGTTTTCAGCTATGTCTACCTTTCTCGAATAAAATATGCAATGAAGATTCCATCAAACCTCTGACACCTGTTTTGGTTTCATCAAATGCTTTGACTTCAACTTTTTTGTCAGAATTGAAGTTGGTGGTTTCCTCGTTAAGCGACACAGTGAGAATGACAGAATGGTAGAAATAATAACTTTAAATGTAGAATAATGAAAGAAGAGATGGTGGAAATCAATAACTTCAAAGTTTATATATAAAAGATGATATTGAATAGTGTGTTAGTTTCTTGAGTTGGTGGGGTTTGGTGTGAGACGTTGTCTATTTTAGGAACCAAGAAGCATAGGTTTCTATATTAACCATCTAAACGTACGGGGTAACATGACAATACTTTTTAAGTGCTCATAATAAATGAAGGATTGAGATCATTGTAAAAGGATGCATTGCCCTTTCTTTTTCATAGTAGAGCTAAAAATGGTATTGGATCATTCTTACAAATATAATACATAGCATTGATATAGAAAAGAAGAAAAACATTACTAATAATTAACCTTGATTCATTTATTTATTTGGGAAATTTGATATTCACCTTCTATGCCTATATGTAACATAGCTCACTATTGATGTAATACTTTGATGTTTTTCTATATTAGAATTAATAGCACGTACTTAATATGAGTTGTGAACCCTGCCAAAAAAACAATATTACTACTAATTTACTATTTTAAAAAAAAGCACTATTACTAATTTACTATTCTCTCTTTCTTATATTATTTGTTGTAATTGAACATTTCACACAAATTAAGAAACAATAATAAATGAAATAGAGATTAGTAACTTTATCAAATTATCCTAATTAATTATTGGTGTATTCAAATTATCATTAATGTTAGGTGTGAAAAAAATTAAGAGTATTTATTGAAATCACGAGAAGTACCCGACTTTTTTATTGAAATCACGAGAGTAATACTCCTTCTTTGTATCAGCATCTAGTTCTTGAAATCTGCGGATATCCTCGATCATTTCATCCAAGACCGAAGTGGGAATTTCATGGTTTATGACCTGAAAAAATCCCCACTCACTACACGCACTTCGAATTTGGTGGATGACTTGTGCACGCAGAGCTAGATTGCTGTGTATGTCTTGGAAATTGACGATGGGAACACATAACGTGGAGGCACTTGAGTTTAAGTTTTCAGCTATGTCTACCTTTCTCGAATAAAATATGCAATGAAGATTCCATCAAACCTTTGACACCTGTTTTGGTTTGATCAAATGCTCTAACTTCAACTTTTTTTGTCAGAACTGAAGTTGGTGGTTTCCTCGTTAAGCGACATAGTGAGAATGACAGAATGATAGAAATAATAACTTGAAATGTAGAATAATGAAAGAAGGGATGGTGGAAATCAATAACTTCAAAGTGTATATATAAAAGATGATATTGAATAGTGTGTTAATTTCATGTGTTGGTGGGGTTTGGTGTGAGACGTTGTCTATTTTAGAAACCAAGAAGCATAGGTTTCTATATTAACCACGAGTGCAATGAACATGTGAAGTATTATGTTTAAAACACGTATAGACGCACGCACGCGCGCACATAAACACTTACTTTAGTGTGTGTGTATATACATATATATATATATATATATATATATATATATATATATATATATATATATATATATATATATATATATATATATATCATATGTTTTATTGTAACAAATTGAATAATAATAACCATGATTCTAACTTGAATTTTCCAATCATAGATTTCAAACACATATACATTAATCTCAACTTTTCGGTCCATGTTAACCTAATTAGAAAAATTAGAAATTCGTGTAAAACGTTTGAATTTTTTCAAGTGATTAATCATTGCTTGTTTATTAATGTGATGTATTAGATGATTATTTGAGTTTAATGTTTCATGAATATAATATTTATTGTTGTGTATGTCTTGGAAATTGACGATGGGAACACATAACGTGGAGGCACTTGAGTTTGAGTTTTCAGCTATGTCTACCTTTCCCGAATAAAATATGCATGGAATCTTGGACAATGAAGATTCCATCAAACCTCTGACACCTGTTTTGGTTTCATCAAATGCTCTGACTTCAACTTTTTTGTCAAAATTGAAGTTGGTGGTTTCCTCGTTAAGCGACACAGTGAGAATGACAGAATTGTAAAAATAATAACTTTAAATGTAGAATAATGAAAGAAGAGATGGTGGAAATCAATAACTTCAAAGTTTAAATATAAAAGATGATATTGAATAGTGTGTTAGTTTCTTGAGTTGGTGGGGTTTGGTGTGAGACGTTGTCTATTTTAGGAACCAAGAAGCATAGGTTTCTATATTAACCATCTAAACGTACGGGGTAACATGACAATACTTTTTAAGTGCTCATAATAAATGAAGGATTGAGATCATTGTAAAAGGATGCATTGCCCTTTCTTTTTCATAGTAGAGCTAAAAATGGTATAGTGGATCATTCTTACAAATATAATACATAGCATTGATATAGAAAAGAAAAAAAACATTAGTAATAATTAACCTTGATTCATTCATTTATTTGGGAAATTTGTTATTCACCTTCTATGCCTATATGTAACATAGCTCACTATTGATGTAATACTTTGATGTTTTTTGTATATTTGAATTAATAGCACGTACTTAATATGAGTTGTGAACCCTGCCAAAAAAACAATATTACTAATTTACTATTCTAAAAAAAAAGCACTATTACTAATTTACTATTCTCTCTTTCTTATATTATTTGTTGTAATTGAACATTTCACACAAATTAAGAAACAATAATAAATGAAATAGAGATTAGTAACTTTATCAAATTATCCTAATTAATTATTGGTGTATTCAAATTATCATTAATGTTAGGTGTGAAAAAAATTAAGAGTATTTATTGAAATCACGAGAAGTACCTGACTTTTTTATTGAAATCACGAGAGTAATACTCCTTCTTTGTATCAGCATCTAGTTCATGAAATCTGCGGATATCCTCGATCATTTCATCCAAGACCGAAGTGGGAATTTCATGGTTTATGACCTGAAAAAATCCCCACTCACTGCACGCACTTCGAATTTGGTGGATGACTTGTGCACGTAGAGCTAGATTGTTGTGTATGTCTTGGAAATTGACGATGGGAACACATAATGTGGAGGCACTTGAGTTTAAGTTTTCAGCTATGTCTACCTATCTCGAATAAAATATGCAATGAAGATTCCATCAAACCTCTGACACCTGTTTTGGTTTCATCAAATGCTCTAACTTCAACTTTTTTTGTTAGAACTGAAGTTGGTGGTTTCCTCGTTAAGCGACATAGTGAGAATGACAGAATGATAGAAATAATAACTTGAAATGTAGAATAATAAAAGAAGGGATGGTGGAAATCAATAACTTCAAAGTGTATATATAAAAGATGATATTGAATAGTGTGTTAATTTCATGTGTTGGTGGGGTTTGGTGTGAGACGTTGTCTATTTTAGAAACCAAGAAGCATAGGTTTCTATATTAACCACGAGTGCAATGAACATGTGAAGTATTATGTTTAAAACACGTATAGACGCACGCACGCGCGCACATAAACACTTACTTTAGTGTGTGTGTGTGTGTATATATATATATATATATATATATATATATATATATCATATGTTTTATTGTAACAAATTGAATAATAATAACCATGATTCTAACTTGAATTTTCCAATCATAGATTTCAAACACATATACATTAATCTCAACTTTTCGGTCCATGTTAACCTAATTAGAAAAATTAGAAAATCGTGTAAAACGTTTGAATTTTTTCAAGTGATTAATCATTGCTTGTTTATTAATGTGATGTATTAGATGATTATTTGAGTTTAATGTTTCATGAATATAATATTTATTGTTGTGTATGTCTTGGAAATTGACGATGGGAACACATAACGTGGAGGCACTTGAGTTTGAGTTTTCAGCTATGTCTACCTTTCCCGAATGAAATATGCATGGAATCTTGGACAATGAAGATTCCAACAAACCTCTGACACCTGTTTTGGTTTCATCAAATGCTTTGACTTCAACTTTTTTGTCAGAATTGAAGTTGGTGGTTTCCTCGTTAAGCGACACAGTGAGAATGACAGAATGGTAGAAATAATAACTTTAAATGTAGAATAATGAAAGAAGAGATGGTGGAAATCAATAACTTCAAAGTTTATATATAAAAGATGATATTGAATAGTGTGTTAGTTTCTTGAGTTGGTGGGGTTTGGTGTGAGACGTTGTCTATTTTAGGAACCAAGAAGCATAGGTTTCTATATTAACCATCTAAACGTACGGGGTAACATGACAATACTTTTTAAGTGCTCATAATAAATGAAGGATTGAGATCATTGTAAAAGGATGCATTGCCCTTTCTTTTTCATAGTAGAGCTAAAAATGGTATAGTGGATCATTCTTACAAATATAATACATAGCATTGATATAGAAAAGAAGAAAAACATTACTAATAATTAACCTTGATTCATTTATTTATTTGGGAAATTTGATATTCACCTTCTATGCCTATATGTAACATAGCTCACTATTGATGTAATACTTTGATGTTTTTTCTATATTAGAATTAATAGCACGTACTTAATATGAGTTGTGAACCCTGCCAAAAAAACAATATTACTACTAATTTACTAATCTAAAAAAAAAGCACTATTACTAAGTTACTATTCTCTCTTTCTTATATTATTTGTTGTAATTGAACATTTCACACAAATTAAGAAACAATAATAAATGAAATAGAGATTAGTAACTTTATCAAATTATCCTAATTAATTATTGGTGTATTCAAATTATCATTAATGTTAGGTGTGAAAAAAATTAAGAGTATTTATTGAAATCACGAGAAGTACCTGACTTTTTTATTGAAATCACGAGAGTAATACTCCTTCTTTGTATCAGCATCTAGTTCTTGAAATCTGCGGATATCCTCGATCATTTCATCCAAGACCGAAGTGGGAATTTCATGGTTTATGACCTGAAAAAATCCCCACTCACTGCACGCACTTCGAATTTGGTGAATGACTTGTGCACGCAGAGCTAGATTGCTGTGTATGTCTTGGAAATTGACGATGGGAACACATAACGTGGAGGCACTTGAGTTTAAGTTTTCAGCTTTGTCTACCTTTCTCGAATAAAATATGCAATGAAGATTCCATCAAACCTCTGACACCTGTTTTGGTTTCATCAAATGCTCTAACTTCAACTTTTTTTGTCAGAACTGAAGTTGGTGGTTTCCTCGTTAAGCGACATAGTGAGAATGACATAATGATAGAAATAATAACTTGAAATGTAGAATAATGGAAGAAGGGATGGTGGAAATCAATAACTTCAAAGTGTATATATAAAAGATGATATTGAATAGTGTGTTAATTTCATGTGTTGGTGGGGTTTGGTGTGAGACATTGTCTATTTTAGAAACCAAGAAGCAGAGGTTTCTATATTAACCACGAGTGCAATGAACATGTGAAGTATTATGTTTAAAACACGTATAGACGCACGCACGCGCGCACATAAACACTTACTTTAGTGTGTGTGTGTGTGTGTGTATATATATATATATATATATATATATATATATATATATATATATATATCATATGATTTATTGTAACAAATTGAATAATAATAACCATGATTCTAACTTGAATTTTCCAATCATAGATTTCAAACACATATACATTAATCTCAACTTTTCGGTCCATGTTAACCTAATTAGAAAAATTAGAAAATCGTGTAAAACGTTTGAATTTTTTCAAGTGATTAATCATTGCTTGTTTATTAATGTGATGTATTAGATGATTATTTGAGTTTAATGTTTCATGAATATAATATTTTTTGTTGTGTATGTCTTGGAAATTGACGATGGGAACACATAACATGGAGGCACTTGAGTTTGAGTTTTCAGCTATGTCTACCTTTCCCGAATAAAATATGCATGGAATCTTGGACAATGAAGATTCCATCAAACCTTTGAAACCTGTTTTGGTTTCATCAAATGCTCTGACTTCAACTTTTTTGTCAGAATTGAAGTTGGTGGTTTCCTCGTTAAGCGACACAGTGAGAATGACAGAATGGTAGAAATAATAACTTTAAATGTAGAATAA